>NC_137790.1:123295418-123312918 GCF_963383645.1 Muscardinus avellanarius
CACTGAGTTGCAGAGGGCCTCACTAGGTAGCTGAGGCTGTCTGTGAACCACGATCCTCCTGTCTCAGCCTCCCGAATGCTGGGATTACAAGCGTGCGCCACCACGCTCGGCTCAGCTTCCTGTTTTACTCTGGTTTTCTTCTTCCTTCTCTGACTCTGCATGCTTCCTGGCTGTATTCCTCTCTGTTTTCCTGCATCAGTCTCTAGCTTTCCATCTTGTTCTCTTGCTTTCACTGTTTCTCTTGGGCCTCCTGTTTCCTTCTTCGGTAGCCACTCCTCTTTCTTGCTTTCTGTCTTGCTCTCTAGCTTCCTGTCTCCCCTCTAGCTTCCTACTTCACTCTCTGGCTTCCTGTCTCCCTGTTTTCCTGGATCACTCGACAGTTTTCTGTTTCACTCTCTTGCTTCCTGTCTTCATCTCTGTCTTCCTGTCTTACTTGCTGGCTCCTCATTTCACTTTGTGGTTTCCCTCTTCTTTCTTTAGTTTCTGATTTCACTCTCTGGCTCCCTGTTTTTCCTCTGGCTTCCTGTTTTATCTGGCTTCCCGTTTCCTTATCTGTTTTTCTGTTTTCCAGTGGCTTTCTATTTTGCTTTCTTGCTTCCTGTCTTCCTGTTTCACCTCTCTGGGTTCCATTTTTGCTTGCTTGTTTCTTGTCTTGTTCTCTGGTTTCTTGTTTCACTGTGGTTTGTCTCTTCCCTCTCCACCTTCCAGTTTTGCTTTCTAGGTTCTTACCTTGCTCTCTGGCTTTCTGTCTTGACAAGTCGGGTCCCTCCCCCCTTCCCCGCAGGAGGTGGAACCCTAGAGAAGGAGTAGGAGACTCTGCTAGGCAGGCAGGCGATATCGCAAGAGAAGAGGCGTTTCCACACATAGTCCCACCCCTAAGACATATACCTTAAAAAGAGAGGCATTTTCCCTCTAGTCTCGGATGGGCCCGTAGGTTTGGGACTGTCCAGCCCCCATCCCCGAGAGGACCGCATTAAAACTGGTACCACGCTCCATGGTCTCTCTCATGCCTTCACTTCCCACACGCAAACCTAACATCTGGTGCCGACCCCGGGACAATTATTTTTTTATTTTAAGTTAATTTAATTTTACAAAATTTTTCTTCTTTTTTTTTTTTTTATATTCCCTGCCACTGCCGCTGCCACGGTGTACTCTGTGTGGTCTTGGCAGAAACCTCCATCTTCCCAGATCCACTGCAGCAGAGTATTCTGCGCAGTTAGGATCACGGATCTGCTGGGACCGGGTCTACCCCACCCGCTGCTTTTTCACTGGACCGCCACACCACCACCGCGAAACCACCGCCACCCTGGAACTGCTCCCCCCAAAACCGCCACCGCTGCCCTATGCCCGCCCAGACCTGGGAGCCACCCTTTTCCAGCCCCACGTCCCGTGGCTGCAGCTCCATGCCGCTCCGCCTAGGCCCGACCTTCAGCCAACCTGGACAAGCACCCAAGTTCCTTTCTGCATTTCCTCTGCCTGCGCTTCCTCTGGCCGGCCTGGCATCCTGCTTTTCCCGGACTCTGCAACTCCCGCCCACCCTGATCAGGCCTGCGGTGGCACACGCCATGTGGCCCGGCCTTAGCATCTGCCGGGGTGCTATACCGCAGACCCAGTAAACACGCCGTCCAACTAGGAGCCGCGGGACCAGCTGTTGGCCATCTTACCCATTCAGATGCTCGTCTCGGGACCAGCCACAGCCATCTTACCCAGCCGCACACTCACCCTGAGAGCCGGCGGCCATCTTACCCAGCCAGACGCTCATCCTGGGACCAGCCGGGGGCCATCTTACCCAGTCAAATGCTCGCCCAGAGCCAGCAGACACTTTGGATCCTCCATCTTGATTTCCATTCAGCCGAGAGAGCCAGCCGCCATCTTGGATACCACCCAACCAAGCCCCAGTGACCATCTTGAACCTCCTCCAGCCCTGATTCCACGCAACAGTTCCACAGCGTGCCCCTAGCTCCACTGCCTCTCAGCGCTTTGGTTCCAGTCAGCATTGGCTACACTACACTGTGGTAAGCTTCCCCTTCCTTGGGCAAGCCAGTTCCGGCTTTTAGCCTCTTCCAGACTTGGGCTCACGGCTGTTAAATAAACCCAAATATTTGGTTTCCAAGTTCTCTAGGGGGTAGCCAGGCTGCCCTACGGATGTGTAAAGAGAACAGAGACCTCCTTCTCTAACACAACCACGTTATTTCTGGATGTTAGGCAGAATCTTGGGATGCCAAATCCCGTTTTCATCCTCGCCCACTGACCAGTCATGGGGGGAAGCCAGCCATAAAAGATAGACTCCCAGTCCGCACTAGGCCATGTTCTGGTTAATCTCCAGACTCTAGGTTTATCTGGGGAACTGTGCCCTAAGCAGCTCATTTTTTTCTGCACAAAGGCCTGGCCCACTTATGAGTTGGGTAATGGTTCTCGGTGGCCTGAGATGGGTACGTTAGATCTTAAAATGTTGGCTGATCTCAGTAACTTTTGCAAACGGGCAGGTAAATGGTCAGAGGTTCTGTATGTACAGGCTTTTTTGTGCATACATTCCCATCTTTCCCTTTTCACCTCTCCCGGTTCTACTGCTCGAATCATGCTGGCTGGGGATTCCTGCCTGCCGCAGCCACCATCTTGGTCACCACATGGCAACTCTCAGGTGCCACCTGGTGATCTTTCTGGGTCACAGGCCTGCAATTCTGCTGACTCACGGTCACCATTTTGTGATGACACGTGGATGCCAGAGTCTGACCCAGCTGAGTTACAGGCCCCATTTCCTGATGACCCTGACCCACAAGACATCTTCTTACCATTGCAGTCATCATCTTATTCTGGGGAAGCCTCCCACTCTAACCCACACCTTTCTCCTCCACCTTCCTCCCTTAAGGGACCAACCCTTACCCCCCCCTCGCCTACCCATGTAGGTCACTGTACCCATTCCAAAGACTCACCCCCCCTTTCTCTCTTGGCCCCGCTTCGTGAGGTGGCTGGTGCAGAAGACAACATGGTCCGTGTCCATGTTCCTTTTTCCCTTTCTGACCTTGCCAACTTCAAAAGAGACTGGGTTCTTTTTCCGTCAATCCCTCTGGTTTTATTAAGGTATTCCAACATATTGTACAAGCATATGATTTAACTTGGCAGGATCTTCATGTCATTTTAACCTCTTCTTTAACCCTAAACAAATGCGATTGTATTCTGAAGGCTGCCAGGGAACGGGCCAATCAGGCTTACCTAACCAATCCACAGCTTAATACTGGAACAGCTGCAGTTCCTTCTGAGGATCCCCACTGGGATTATGACAGTGGTGAGGGAATAAAAAAGAGGAATCACATGATACTATACTTTCTTGATGGTATGTGAGATGCCTCCCACAAAGCGGTTAATTATGATAAGCTTAAGGAAATCACTCAGGGTCCAAATGAAAACCCAGTGTTTTTTCCTAATCGGTTACAAGAGGCTTTTACCCTATATAACTGCTTAGATCTGTTTTCTGAGGCAGGCTCAGTAGTATTGGCAACCCATTTTATTGGACAATCAGCCCCTGATATGCAGAGAAAATTAAGAAAGGCTGAGGACGGTCCTCAAACTCCTATCTAAGATTTGGTAAACATGGCATTTAAAGTTTTTTAATTCCAGAGAGGAACAGGCGGAGGTGGAGCATACACTCCAATTTCGCCAGATGGCAGATTTACAGGTCCAAGCCCTGGTAGTAGCCCTGTGGCCAGATGAGGATGTTCAGCCCTCGAGGTAACAAGCGCCACCTAGGGGAGGACGACAACAACGGCAGCCACCTCCAGGAGCCTGTTTCAAATGTGGACTCACTGGTCACTGGGCACATGGTTGCCCCCAGCCATGTCCACCGACCAGGCTGTGCCCGGCGTGTGGCCAGGAGGGACACTAGAAAAGTGAGTGCCCTTGGAAAAGAGGTGAGTCTCAGGTACCTCAACACAGGGGAACCACTCTTCCAGACCAGGCCCCGCCTTTGCCCCTACTTGGCCTGGCTGAAGATTGACACTCCCCGGCCTTGGCCACCTGTATTACTCAAGCTGAGCCCAGGGTAACTCTCCAGGTAGTGGGTACACCAATCTCCTTCTTGATTGATATGGAGGCTACTCACTCTGTCCTCTCTTCCTTCTCATGACCTAGTTACTCTTCCCAAATCTCGGTTCAGGGGATTGACGGCATGCCCTCTTGCCCACATACTACAGGCCCCCTTTTATGCCATTTAGAGACCTTTATGGTTAACCACCCATTCCTGATTATCCATTCATGTTCTACCTCCCTTTTAGGTAGATACTTTTTAACTAAAATTGGGGCTGAACTTTCATTTAATTTCCCCATGGCTTCTGTTTCCTCTAATATATTTTAATGGCGGCAGCTACCGTTTATGACCAGGAAGCCAAACCTCCCCTTCCAACAGATTTGGTTGACCCTATAGTATGGGATACCAGCACCTCAATTGTGGTGACCCACCATACCCCGGTCTGGATTGTCCTACGTGACCCCACTAATTCCCTGACCGCTCCCAGTTTCCCATATCCCTCATTCACTGGTGTGGGCTTAAACCCATTATTTCTCATCTCCTGGCCCAGGGACTGCTTATCCCTACTAATTCCCCCTATAATACACCCATTCTCCCAATTAAAAGCTTAATGGGACTTATCGTTTAGTCCAGGATCTCTGCTTAGTTAATGGTGCGATGGTCCCAATCCACCAAGTTGTCCCTAATCCCTATACCCTCTTATCTCAGATTCCGCCCAATACCACCTAATTTTCGGTTCTTAACTTAAAGGATGCATATTATACAATTTCTCTGCATCCTGAGTTGTACCCCCTTTTTGCCTTTACTTGGGAGGACCCCAATACCCAGGTTGCTCAACAACTAACCTGGACCATCCTCCCTAAGGGTTTTTGAGATAGCTCACAGCTCTTTGGACAGGCTCTAGCACAGGACCTCCTCCAGTGCCCCTTGGAGCCTAGTTCTCTGTTACAATATGTGGATGACATTTTACTTTCTAGTCCCTCCCTGGAAGTGTCCAAACGGCACACTGCCCTTCTCCTTAATTTCTTTGGAAGCAGGGGTTACAGGGTGGCCCCACATAAAGCCCAGTTATCAGTGCCTGAGGTGCGGTATCTAGTCCTACATCTCACCCCAAACACTCGAGGACTGACTGCTGATTGGGTCAAGACCTTACGAGACTTGCAGCCACCCACCTCAGCTGACCAGATCCAATCTTTTTGGGGTTTTTTAGGATTTCTCTGGCATTGGATCCCCAACTTTGCATTGTATCTAAGCCACTACATGAGGCAATTAAGGAAACCTCTGTTGGCCCCCTCACTTTACCCTCAGTCATTTGCCGAGCCTTCCTGATTCTCTAGCAAGCCCTCCTTGAATCCCCTCCCTTGGTACTCCCCAATCCCACTAAGGCCTTCTTGTTATATACTGATGAGAGGCAAAGGATAGCCACAGGAGTGCTCACTCATCCCTGGAACCAACCCAGGCACTAGTGGCCTATTTATCTAAACAGCTTGACCCTACCACTCATGGGTGGCCACCCTGCCTCAGGGCTCTGGCGGCAGTAGCCACACTCACAAAAGAGGCTCTTAAAATTGTCTCTGGATGCCCATGCAGGTTTTTTCCCCACATAGACTCCAGTATTTGCTCTCTCCTCGAGCACTCCTTCTTCTGTCACCTTCTCGCATTCAGGAACTTTATTTGTTGTTCATGGAAAATCCAGTTGTTAAACTGTCATTCCCCAGCCCTTAACCTGGCCATTCTTTTACCAGTGAGCCAGGGTTCAGGCCCTGATTCATGTTCACCTAACGATGTTCACTCTTGTGTTGATCTGATTAAAGCTTTAGCTAAACCTCGGGTGGACCTCCAGGACACCCCCCTTCTTAATCCAGATGTTACTTATCCTGTTGATGGCAGCTCTGTTCCTGATGCCAGAGGTAAGAAAAGAGCAGCCTATGCAGTGGTCACCCTAACTCAAGTTATTGAGGCTGCCAAGTTACTGGATGGTACTACCTCTCAAAAGGATAAACTGATTGCCCTGACTCGAGCTCTACACCTGGCAAAAAACAAGCGGGTAAACATATATACCGATTCTAAATATTCCTTTTTAATAGCACATTGCCATGCCTCAATTTGGAGAGAGAGGGGATTTCTCTCCACCAAGGGTTCACCCATTGTTAATGCCACCTTGATTAAGAAGCTCCTAGATTCCCTTTCTTTACCATCTGAGCTAGCCATCATCCACTGTCAGGGCCACCAGACAGAATCTTCCTTAGTGTCCAAAGGAAACAGTAAAGCTGATTATACAGCAAGACGGCTGACACAAGCTCAACCAAGCCCACCAGCCTCTGTATTATTTTTAACCCTCCCCTCAATGGCGCCTAATTACAGCCTGGCTGAACAAAAACACCTGATCAAATTTGGGGCGTCCAGCACAGGGGATGGTTGGCTCATGATACAGGATAAGACTGCTCTGCCTGAGGCTCAGGCCAAAAAGGTCATTAGCCTAATACACAACTCCCTTCATGTGGGACCTATGGCGCTGAAGCATTTCCTAAGCCCCTTGTTTTATTCTCCTCTCCTGCAGCAGCTGATTAGTAAAGTCAGTGCCTCTTGTTCTACTTGCACTGCTGTGTCTCCCCAAGGAGGCCTTCACCCTCCTTTCCTACCCACCAAATGAGAGGACACTTGCCAGGACAGGACTGGCAAATCAACTTCACCCATATGCCACCTCACAAAAAACTAAAATATCTTATTATCACCATCAATACCCTAACAGGTTGGGTGGAGGCTTTTCCCTCGAAGGACGAGACGGCCAGCACAGTGGCCGATGTTCTATGCTCAAACATCAACCTTGGTTTGGACTCTCTAATTCCTTACAGTCTGATAACGGACCAGCTTTTATTTCTAAGGTTATGCAACAGGTGGCACAAGCTCTTGGCATTTAATGGAAGCTCCACATCCCATATCGACCACAGTCATCAGGAAAGGTAGAAAAAAAGAATGGGATCCTTAAGAACCACCTAACAAAACTCTCTCTAGAGATGAGTATTATGGCCTGCCACTAGCTCTGGCCCATATGAGGGCCACCCCTCAAAGCCCCACCTTTTTGAGCCCCTTTCAATTGCTATATGGTCGGCCTTTCCTGCTTAATCACACTCTCCCTTCGGATCCACCTCCTTTGTCTTCCTATCTTCCTTACTTGTCTTTTCTCAGGCACCTTCTTAGGGAACATGCTGACCAGTATCTTCCCCAACCTGGGACTGAAGAAGCAGTTCTACACCCTGCAGTCAAGGCCCTTAAGCCAGGGGATCAAGTCCTCCTCAAGTCGCTTCAACTAAAACATCTCCAACCACAGTGGATCAGGCCCTTCATAATGATCTTCACCATACCTACAGTAGCCAAACTGCTGGGGAACCCCAACTGGCATCATCTTACCTGGCTAAAAAGGGCTCCATTACAACAGTCCCATGACAAATTTGCTTGCACAGTGTTGGGGCCTACTAAGTTTCATTTTTCTCGGCATAAATCTCTTTGATGTTTTTATTTTAGCAGGTCCACTTGTTTACATACTATGGTGCCCTCCCTCTTCGGATGCCAAGCTTCCACGACTCCTCGTCTGCTAAAGTCTCCTCAAGCACACATCACCAAGCTATTCAGGGTAACCTCTGACTCACGCTGCAGCCATACTCTCACTTGCCCACTTCTGGAGGACCCGACCTCTCCTGACCGAGGGGCCCCCTTATGATGCTCCTTGACAGCAGGAAGTAGTTTAAGATTCAAATCTCCGCCCATTATCACCAAAAAGCCAGGATGACAAGTCGAGTCCCTCCCCCTTTCCCCGCAGGAGGCAGAACCCTGGAGAAGTAGGAGGAGACTCTGCTAGGCAGGCAGGCAATATCGCGAGGCAGGCGATATCGCAAGAGAAGTGGCATTTCCACATGTAGTCCCATCCCCAAGACGTATACCTTAAAATGAGAGGCATTTTCCCTCTAGCCTCAGATGGGCATGCAGGGCTTCAGGACTGTCCAGCCACCATCCCCGAGAGGACTTCATTAAAACTGGTACCACGCTCCCTGGTCTCTCTGGTGCCTTTACTTCCCACACGCAACCATAACATGTCTCTCTGTGTAGTTTCCCTTTTCCTTCTCTGGTTTTCTATTATACTCAGTGGTTTCCTTCTTCTCTCTCTGAATTTGTGTCTTCCTCTCAAAAAAAAATTAAGTTTAAAAAAAAAAGCCAGGCATGGTGGTGCACACCTATAATCCCAGTTTTTGGGAGGCTGAGACAGGAGAATCCCAGATTCAAGATCAGCCTCAGAAACTTAGCAAGACTGTCAGCAACCTAGTGAGATCTTTTTAAAAACAAACAAACAAGGCTGGGTGTGATGGCCACGCTTGTAATCCCAGCATTTGGGAGGCTGAGACAGGAGGATCTTGCAAGTTCGAAGCTAGCCTCGGCTACTTAGTGAGGCCTTTTGCAACTCAGTGAGACCCTGTTTTAAAATAAAGAATAAAATATAGGGCTGGGGGTGTTGCTCGGAGGTAGAATGTCCCTGGGTTCCATCCCCAGTACTGAAAAATAAATAAATAAATAAATAAATAAATAAATAAATAAATAATAAAAACAAACAAACATAAAAAAGGGCTGGTGTGTCCTGGGTTCAATCCCCAGTACTACACACAAAAAGAAAATAAATAGCCTGGCATGGTGGGCCTGTAATCCTAATACTTGGAAAGCTAAGACAGGAGGATCACAGATTTGAAGACAGCCTTAGCAAGTAGTGAGGCTCTTATCAACCTAGGGAGACTACGTTTCCAAATAAGAAATAAAATTGGGCTGAAGGTGTAGCTTGAAGGTAGAATGCCTCGGGGTTCTATTGGGGACTATGGGGACAGAGGAAATATGGCTGTACAGACCAGAACAAGTTTTATTTGGGGTAAAGCCTGGGAGGGGGAACTGACCAGGAGAGAGAGTCCATAAGAGTCAGAAGCTCCCTTTCTTACAGACTAGGGGCTTTTTATGGGCAAGAAAGGGTGGAGGTGCAGGAGGTGTCATGTATATCACTGGTTAGTAGGCTATCGACCAGGTCATCTCAAGGCAGGGTAATGATCAGGTAGTGTTTCTCTTTCTTTTGCACCATTTTGGGTCCCTTTGTTCACAGCCTTCTCTGGCAAGACCTTGTGGCCAGACCTCACAGTACCTACATTTCAGATATTTTATGGTATTTATATTGGGAGGCTGAGACAGGAGGATTGTGGTTCATGGACAGCCTCAGCTACTTAGTGAGGCCCTCTGCAACTCAGTGAGACCCTGTTTCAAAATAAAGAATAAGAAATTGGGCAGGGAGTGTAGTTCGGAGGTCAAATGCCTCTGGGTTCCATCCCCAGACCCGAAAATAAAAAAAAAAAAAGAAAAGAAAAAGAAAAGAAAAGAAAAGAAAAGAAAAGAAAAGAAAAGAAATAGGGTCTAGCTAAATTGCTTGCTACGTTGATGAGCTGCCCTCAAACCTGTGGTCTTCCTGTCTCACCCTCCAAGTCCTGGGATTATAGGCATGTACCACCACACTCCGCAGCCCTACTCTTTCTTTCATAAAACATCTATTAATTTATGGAGAATTATACTTCGGGAAATGGTACTCAGGCATGTGCAGATAAAGGCGAAACAAGCCAGGCGTGGTGGCACACGCTTGTAATCCCAGCATTCAGGAGGCTGAGACTTGGAGGATCGCGGTTCGCAGACAGCCTCAGCTACTTAGTGAGACCCTTCACAATTCAGTGAGACCCTGTTTCAAAATAAAAGAATAAAAAATGGGGCAGGGGGTGTAGCTTGGAGGTCAAATGCCCCTGGGTTCCATCCCCAAACCCGCAAAAAATAAGAAATAAATAAAGGAGAAACTGGGTAAGTGGTTGAGAACTCTCAGGATACACAGTATGTCCCTATTGTCACTAAAATAGATGAGGGAAGCCTTCAGAAACCCAGGCCTGACCTGGAAGCTGAGGACACTAAGCCCGCTGTGTGGGCAGTGGCTGAGAAGGCTGCTGGGGGTTTTGATCAAAGACAGCTTGCCCTCTTGGCTTTCTACCTACACTGCATGGGCCAGTAAAGCCTTGGCCCAATCCCTCCAGAATTATTTTTTATCCCCTACATTGGCTTTTTGTCCTGGCTTTTCCATTTGCATAACTAATGCACACAGCACACAGTTCCTGCAATTTTAAAGACAGCTGGCCAGCACATCTTGGATGCTGATGTCAGGAAACATCTGGAAGAGAGCTAGCTAAAGTTACTACAGGCCCAACTGAGAACAATAGAAGCACATTAATTAGGAAAATTCAGTATGGGGGGGGGTACCTTGGATAAATAAAAATGGCTGCCAGGCCAACTTTTAAAAGCCTTACCCAAAACCTTGTTGTATTTTGGGCCTTAATACCACTGAGTAGAGGCCAGCTAAAATTGAAACATTGCTACTTTCTTTTGGACCCTTATCATTGAGGCTTTCCTTTTCTTAAAAGGTTTCCTAGGGAGCCGGGGGGGGGGGGGGTGGCGCACGCTTGTAATCCCAGCATTTGGGAGGCTGAGACAGGAGGATCCGGGTTCACAGACAGCCTCAGCTACTACTTAGTGAGGCCCTTTGCAACTCAGTGAGACCCTGTTTCAAAATAAAGGATAAAAAAAGGGGGGGCTGGGGTTGTACCTTGGTGGTAGAATGCTTCTGGGTTCTATCCCCAGCACTGCAAAAAAAAAAAAAAAAAAAAAAAAAAAAAAAAATATATATATATATATATATATATATATATATATATATATAGTTTTCCTAGGATCTGGGCATGGTGGTACGTGCCTGTAATATCAGTACTTGGGAGGCTGAGACAAGAGAAACTCAGGTTTGAGGACAGCCTCAGCAAGTAGTGAGACCTTTATCAACCTACCTAGATCCTGTTTCAAAATTAAAAATATGGGGTTGGGCTGCAGTGGGTATAGCTCAGAAGTAGACTGTCCCCAGGTTCAATCCCCAGTTACACACACACACACACACACACACACACACACACACACACACACACGCGGTTTTCTGGATACCTACCTGCTAACCAAGATATTCTTTTCTGTAGAAGTCATGGACTAGTTAATTGTGTGTGTGTGTGTGTGTGTGTGTGTGTGTGTGTGTGTGTGTGCGTGTGTGGTGATGCTGGAAATTGAACCCAGAGGTATTCTACCTCTGAGCTACACCATCAGACGTGTGTGTGTGTGTGTGTGTGTGTGTGTGTGTGTGTGTGTATGTTACTGGGGATTGAACCCAGAGACATTCTATCTTCAAGCTATACCCCCATCTTGATTTTATTTCTTATTTGGAAGGAGGGTCTCACTAGGTTGATGAAACTCTCACTACTTGCTAAGCTTGTCCTCAAACCTATAATTTTCCTGTCTCAGCCTCCCAAGTACTGGAATTACAGGCATGTGCCACCACACCTGGTTTTATTTTATTTTATTTTATTTTTATTTTGCAATACTTGGGGGTGGAACCAAGGCACATTCTATCTCCAAGCTACACCCCTTACCCTATTTTTTCTTTGTTTTTGAAACAGGGTCTCACTAAGCTGTGGAATGCCTCACTAAGTAGCTGAGGCTGGCATGGTGGCTTGTAATCCCAGCATTTGGGAGGCTGAGACAGGAGGAGGCTGAGGCATTCTACCTCCGAGCTACATCCCCCAGCCCTACTTTTTATTCTTTATTTTGAAACAGGGTCTCACTGAGTTGCAGAGGGCCTTACTAAGTAGCTGAGGCTGGCCATGAACCATGATCCTCCTGTCTCAGCCTCCCAAATGCTGGTATTACAAGTGTGCACCACAATGGCCGGCTCTCTAGTGATTTTTATAGTATCCTGTTCTTAGAACATCCTTCCACTTCTCTGAATATATCATGAGCTTTTTCAAAATGCACCTCCCCCCTCCCCAGGCGGCTTCGCTTTGGCTTTGGTGTCTCAGTGTGTTTGGTCTCTATCCTGGTAGAGGCTTTCTTTTCTTCAGATGTCTGATGAGAACTGTTCTTTACTACTGTTTGGAGCTGCTGGAGAGTTCTGTGTCATAGACAAAGACTGTGGCCTTCTGTCCTTAGGTGGGAATGGTACTATTGTCCTTTTTGTCTTGGTCTGGGCAAGTTTTCTTTTTTTTTTTGGGGGGGGGTCGTACTGAGGATGGAACCCAGGGGCTTTTCTACCTATGGGCTACACTCCCAGACCTATTTTATACTTTATTTGGAAACAGGGTCTTACTGAGTTGCTGAGAGCCTCACTAAGTAGCTGAGGCTGGCTTCGAACCTGTGTGATCCTCCTGTCTCAGCCTCCCAAGTACTGGGATTACAAGTGTGCGCCACCACGCCCAGCTAAAGGGCAGTTTTCTCTATAGGAATCCTCTCTTCTCCTTCCTGGGGGCGTTAGTTACCCAAGCTGCCAGAATTCTGGAGGTTGGACGTAAACTGAGGAACACAACACTTTATTATACAAACCTTTTTTTCAGATCTGTCTGGCTTCAGTGTTGAATTGCAGCCCTAATCGTGCCTCGTGCACCTTTATTGCATCTTCCACAGGAGAAAACCTCATCTTCTGCTTGAAGAGGTCGTTGCTAAGCTGCATGTCACTGGGTTGGTGGTGGGGGCTGATGTGTGATGGGGTTTTTTTGTTTTGTTTTCTTTTGTTTTGAAACAGAGTCTCACTAAGTTGCTAAGGCTAGCCTGGAACCCTCAATCCTCTGTCTCAGCCTCCCAAGAACTGAGATTACAGGCCTATGCCACACATAGGGCTCAGTAGGTTGCTTTTTGGGGTGTGTGTGTGTGTGTGTGTGTGTGTGTGTGTGTGTGCGCGCGTGCCTGGCGCTTTTTTCTGTTTGGTTTGGTTTGGTTTTGTGGTACTAGGAATTGAATCCAGGGGCATTCTACCTCTGAGCCAGCCCTATTTGAGTTTTTATTTTGAAAAAGGGTCTCGATAAGTTGCTAAGATTCACCTGGAACCTACGATCCTCTGTCCCAGTCCCCCAAGTTCTGGGATCACAGGCATGTGCCACCACACTTGGTAACTAGGTTGCTTCTTGATTATTCCCTTTGCTGTTTACAATTTTAGCTTTCTCAATTTGTTAAGTGATGGTCCTATTTTTCAACTCCTCAAGTTCTGTTATCATTATTTCTTTGTTTAATTTTTAAAAATCACTTTATTCTTATCTTTTTTTTATACTTTATTTGGAAACAGGGTCTCACTAAGTTGCTGAGAGCCTCACTAAGTAGCTGAGGCTGAGCTAAGAACCCGTGCGATCCTCCTGTCTCCACCACCCAAACGCTGGGATTACAAACATGCGCCACTTAGTTGAGCGTAGTGGCGCACACTTGTAATCCCCGCGCTTGGGAGGCGGAGACAGGAGGATCACTCAGGTTCGAAGCCAGCCGTGCTGGCTTAAGGGACCCTGTCTCCAAATAAAAAAGTATAAAAATAGGTCTGGGAGTGTAGCCCGGAGGTAGAAGGGTTTCCAGGAACCTGAGTACCACCAAAAACAAACAAACAAAAAATATGCGCCACCACATCTGGCTTGTTTTTATTATTTTATTTTATTTTATTTTATTTTATTTTATTTTATTTTTGCGGGACTGGGGATGAGACCCAGGGGCACTCTACCTCCAAGCTACACCCCCAACCCTATTTTTCATTCTTTATTTTGAAACAAGATCTCACTGAGTTGCAAAGGGCCTCACTTTATAAGCAGCTGAGACTGTCTGTGAACCCAGATCCTCCTGTCTCAGCCTCCCAAATGCCGGGATTACAAGATGCATCACCACACCTGGCTACTTGGTTTTTATCTCAATTGAGGTTTGCAGGTATAAACACATTTGTTCAATCAGCCATCCTTTGGTATATGTAGTGCCAGAAATCAAACCCAGGGGCATTCTACTTCCTTGATACACCCCAAACTCTTATTTTTTTTTTTATTTTGATACTGCACACTTGTATTTCCAGTACTTGAGAGGTTGAGACAGGAGAATCACAGGTTTGTAGCCAGCCTCAGCAACTTAGTGAGGTCCTCTGAAGTTTAGTGAGATTCTGTTTCAAAATAAAAAAGAATAAAATAGGGCTGGGGGTGTAGCTCAGAGGTTGAATGCCCCTGGAGTCCATTCCTAGTACCACAGAAAAGAAAAAAAGAAGGAAGGAAATGGAAGGAAGGAAGGAAATAAGAAAATAAGGAAATAAGGAAAAAAGAAAGAGGTTCTTGCTATGTTGTTGAGAGCTTCATTAAGTTGCTGAGGCTGTCTTCGAACCTTCAATCTTCCTGTCTTAGCTTCCCAAGTACTGGGACTACAGATGTGGAATTACCACCATGCCTAGCTTTTAATTAGTCATCTTTAATCAGTATTTTTTTTAAGTTTTTGGCATTGAGGATTGAACCCAGGGCATTCTACCTCTGGGCTACACCTCCAGCCCCTTTAATTTTTTTTTTTTTTTATGTTAGCTGAGTGTGGTGGTGCACACTTATAATCTCAGTACTTGTCAGGCTGAGATAGCAGGATCACAGGTTCGCAGCTAGTCTCAGCTACTTAGTGAGGCCCTCTGCAACTTAGTGATACCCTGTTTTAAAATAAATAAAAATAGGTCTTGGGGTATAGCTTAGAGATAGAATGCCCCTGGGTTCAATCCTCAGTATTGCATAAAATAAAATAAGTTGAAACAGGCTCTCGCTAAATTGCTGAAACTGATCTCAAAGCTGTGATCCTCCTGTCTCAGCAGCCTGAGTACTGGGATTATAAGCATGCACCACCATGCCCAGTTTAAAAGGTATTCATTTTTTCTTTTTCTTTTTTTTCTTTTTTTTTTCTTTTTTCTTGTAGTACTGGGGATGGAATTCAGGGACATTCTACCTCCGAGCTACACCCCCAGACCTATTTCTGGTTCTTTATTTTGAAACAGGGTCTCACTGAGTTGCAAAGGGTATCTCTAAGTAGTAGCTGAGGGTGTCCTCAAATCACGATCCTCCTGTCTCAGCCTCCCAAATGCTGGGATTACAAGCATGGGCCATCACATCTGGCTAAAAGGTATTCTTATGTGATAATTTATTCTGAAAAAAATTAGACTTTCTGTGCCAGAAATTCAAACCAAAGAACATGGATGAGATCAACTGATGTATCTTAGGATAGTTTTGTGTATGTATTAATTTCTAACTGGTTTTTAATATTTTGGCCATCTTAACTGCTGCGCTGTAAGTGCTGCTATTTGTTGGCAAACCCTCTGGACCGTTCGTCACCTTTTATGTGGCTGTGGATGTAAACAACATGTGTGCCCCAGATGGGCCAGGAGACACAGGCTCTGCTCTGTGGCACACTCCTCCTCCTCGGCCCCCCAGGCTCCCAAACACACGTTCCCAAGGCTGCTCCTTTCAACTCCAGCCTGAGAGAGGAATTGCTAAGTGGCTAAAATCACCACGATGAGAACACACTGCCATTTGATAGCAGTTTTGGCAGGAGAACTTAATCTTCCACCTTCTTGCTGTAGGGTGAGATGTGGGTAGATTTGGACTTAGGGTGGGGTGGGGAATGACAAGATTGGCAAAGATCTAGGTCTGCAGTCAGCACAAACACCCTCCAAATGCTTGACTCTTACTTTCTTCCTTCTCCCATCCCCCTCTCCTCTCCCCCTTCCTCCTCCTCCTCCTCCTCCTCCTCCTCTTCCTCCTCTTCTTCTTCTTCTTCTTCTTCTTCTTCTTCTTCTTCTTCTTCTTCTTCTTCTTCTTCTTCTTCTTCTTCTTCTCTTTTTGCAGGTCTGGGGATGGAACCCAGGGGCATTCTATTTCCGAGCTACAGCCCCTAGCCCTATTTTTTATTCTTTATTTTGAAACAGGGTCTCACTGAGTTGCAGAGGGCCTCACTATGTAGCTGAGGCTGTCTGCGGACCGCGGTCCTCTGGGTCTCAGCCTCCCAAATGCTGGGATTACAATTGTGCGCCACCACGCCCAATTTGACTCTTACTTTCATGCACCCAAGTGAGGATTTCCACCGCAGAGACCCCTCCTGACAGGGCTGATTTCAAGATGGGCAACTCCGTGTGCCTGAACTCTCAGGGAATGTGGCCAGCCTGATGGGAAAACAGAATCAACATCCCTGTGGTCTCATAATGCAGCTGGGAGAGCCATAGTCAAAACTGAAGTTCTGCCAGGCAAAGTGGCACACGCCTGTAAGCCCAGTACTTGGGAGGTTGAGACAGGAGGATCATGGTTCTAGGACAATCTCAGCAAGTAGTGAGACACTTAACAATTTAGCAAGATCCTGGTTTTTTGTTTTGTTTTGTTTTTAGTGGTACTGGGGGTGGAACCCAGAGGCTTTCACCCTCCAGGCTATATTCCTAGACCTATTTTTTTTATATTTTATTTGGAAACAGGGTCTCACTAAGTTGCTGAGAGCCTCACTAAGTAGCTGAGGCTGTCTTTGAACCTGTGCAATCCTCTGGTCTCTGCCTCCCGAATGCTGGGATTACAAGCGTGCGGCACCACGTCTGGCCAACCCCCACCCTTTTTATTTTGAGACAAACTCTCACTAAATTGCCCGAGCTGGCCTCAAATTTGTGATCCTCCTGCCTTGGCCTCCCAAGTAGCTGGGATTAGACATGTGCCACCATGCCCAGCTTGTTTCAATTTTTAAACCCCATTTTACAGATTCCAAAACAGAGCTCAATAGCTCCTCAGATAGCCCCTGAGTAATGGAGCCAACATTTATTGATTCCATATTTATTGAAGCTGGGGGTTTGAGATGCCCTGGTGAACCTCACAGACACTCCCTCTCAGACTAGTAGAGAGGTTTTAAAAAGTAACACGCTAACCAACCATGCACTGTAGTTAAGTACTAAAGAAAGCTGTTGGGAAGAGTGACTTCCAATCGAGAGGCAAAGAATGAGCCAGAGTAAGATGTGGGAGACTAAAGACAAGAGTATTCTCAAGCAAGAGGCATCAAGGTGCTCTTAGGAGGAAAGGAACTGGAGGGAGAGTGTGCCCTGGGGTGATCTGGGAAGGGTAAACTGAGGCCCGGGTAAGCTATGTGCTGGAAAGCCTGTGAGGATTTAGCACAGAGAGCATTGAGCTCATATACTGCCTGTAGAATGGAGAAGGGGCTGCAAAAAAATCAGTACTGGCTGAGAGAATCCCACAAAGGAGAATGAGAACAGCCTCAGATAGTGTCGGCGATGGCAGAAAACCCAACCTGGCGCCATAGAAAAATAGGTGGCAATGAAAACGGGGAGATAGACCCTTCCAAATTCACAGGCAGATCAAGAAGAGAGGGGCGAGGTTTGCACAGCCAGAAACACAGATTTGTATTTTTTTTTTCAGTACTGGGATGGAACCCAGGGGCAGTCTACCTCCAAACTACACCCCCAGTCCTATTTTTTTTAATTCTTTATTTTGAGACTGGGCGTAGTGGCACATGTTTGTAACCCCAGCATTCGAGAGGCAGAGACTGGAAGATCGTGGTTCACAGACA
>NC_137790.1:123317918-123465418 GCF_963383645.1 Muscardinus avellanarius
GTTGTTTGTGCTTTGAATTGAGGACTTTACTTCATTAATTGCATCCTTTATCTCTTTTTGGCTCTCTCTGAGTTCTTTTCGAAGCGCCTCTATTATTTCTACAGTTATTTTCCTGATTTGATCTTCTAGAAATCTCTGATTTTCTGTTTTATCGGGTTCTGATGTTGTGGGATTGTGGGCATTCATTGCTCCAGTATTATTCCTCTTTCCCATGATTTAGGAAGTTTGTGCCTTCTCTGGGTTCTTCCCTTGGGTCACTATGACTTCACTTAAGGTGTTCTGGATCTCGAGTCAGTAGTATCTCAGACCCCACTACTCCTTTACTGGGTTGTATCACAGAGTCTCTGACCCAGAGAGTCGATAGAGGCTGCTTTAGACTGTGGGGGGTGCCAGGTTGCACGTTCTCCTATGGTGTGATATCTCTGCCACCGCCCCTCCCCCACTGGGTCAAGTCCCAGGGAGTACAGTACCGGGATTTCTCCTCTGTGGCCCGCAATTTGACTCATACTCAATTTGTTTTTGAGTTTGCAGATGTAGCTGTACTGGACTCGGTGAATTCTCTGCTGCTGCCGCCGGTGGCAATATGGCGCCGCTGCTATGCCCTCGGCCGTGAGGCTGGCGTATTTCTTCTTGGTTTTGATTTCCACTCTGAATACCTGCGGCGTGTGCTGAGCTCAGCCACTTGGAGCTTTAGATTTTACCTGCGGTGAGAAATCCAGCCTGGCTGTTCCGCAGCGGCTCACCTCGGCTTGCTGTAACCATCCAGTGAAATTGCCGCTGCCTCCGGCAGTATGGCGCTGCTGCCGCGTCCTTGGCGTGAGGCTGGTGTATCTCCTCTGTGGCTCTGAGCTCTGTTCTCAGTCCTCTTTCTCTCTGGAGCCTGGTGATTTTTTTGTTTCTCTGGTGATGGTGTTTTCTGGCTATGAAAGGCGCTGATTTTGTGGTAATGGAGATTGGTTATTATTGGGGCTCTTAAGCCCCGCTTTTCTCGGTCGCCATCTTCCCGGAAGTCCCCTCTAATGGATTTTTTTTTCCCCCTTCTGCAAAAACCACAAAGAATACAGTTTGTGAAAAATTGTACTTTGGTTCAATAAGTATGAGATTGAATTTCATTTCCTTCCTTCCTTCCTTCTTTCCTTCCTTCCTTCTTTCCTTTCGCCCAGCTTGAGACTGAATTTTCATATTGGTAGAGTGATAAGAAATTATTAAGACTTCTCTTTTATTAGTAGTAGTATAAGAAAGATTATTAAAAATAATCTCAAGATGGGCGTGGTGGGGCACACTTGTAATCCCAGTACTTGAGAGGCTGAGACAGGAGGATCGTGGTTCCCAAACAGCCTCAGCTGTTTAGTGAGGCCCTTTGCAACTTAGTGAGACCCTGTTTCAAAATAAAGAATATAAAATAGGGCTGGGAGGTGTAACTTAAAGGTAGAATGTTCCTGGGTTCAATCCCCAGTAATGCGCGCGCACACACACACACACACACACACACACACACACACATTAAGAATCATCTCAGGGAAAATGTGAGTTTCCTGGGGAAAAGTCCCTGGTTCTCCTAGGCAGGGCCTCTGGCTGGAATCAGTATGGAGAAGCCCCGGCAGTTAGCAGTTGGAGACCTCTGCCTCATCATGAAGCTGAGTCCACTCTGGCCCGCGTCAGGGCGTCAGGATCCGGGGAGATGGCTGGATCTGGCTTCTCTTCTATGTGGCTTTTAGGAGCAACTTTGTTGCTGAACGTGGATGCTTCTGCCTCTTCCTCTGGAGGGACTCTGTTGGCTTCAGGGCCAGCACACAGCAGCAGCACAGAGGGTGCGAGTTCAAATCCTCCCGGACCCCCACAGCACTCCCTGTGATCCTGGGTGCTTCCAATGGATGGGATTGCGGGGTGCTGGGGGAGGCTTTTTTTACAGGTCCCTGGGTGGACCTGCTTCCCTGTGCCTCCCCGGTGCTGCTGCTCTTGCAAGGGCTGGCCTGAGGGGGGTGGCTTAGAGGAGGAGGGGGGAGACTGTGCTGAGAGGGCGGGTCCTCTTCGCCAGACAGCTCAGGGGAATGGCAGGCAGGCTGGCCCTTCTGCCGACTTCTTGCAGGCCCTGTGTGTGCTCCTTGCCTGGTATGTATTTAGAGGGCACCAGCAGGTAGGCACTAAGGTCAAGGCTGGCTGGCTCTCCTCCTTTGGGGCAGCAGGAAGGTGAAAGAATCTGCTGGGGATGGGGCAGCACCACCCCCGATGCTCTGGCCCTGCCCACATCACCTAGTGTTGGAGCAGCAGGTGTGTTGCCATGGTGCTGTCAGGCGTCTTGTTCACCATGACAGCCAGGTCTGGCCTGGGTCACACCCCAGGTGCCACATCACACTCAGGATTACGGGGTTCCAGCATCTGAGGAGTAGCTGGGCAGGAGGAAGTGATGCTCCTTCCCTGTTTCAGCCAGGGGTGTGCCAGGATCTCTGTGGCCATGGGCCTCAGGGCCCGGTCAGCTGTCAGTGAGCAGCTGATGAGGCTTTCTGCCTGGGAGGAAATGTGAGGGGGCACAGAGCACCCCCCCTGCAGCGCCTGCCACCCAAGATGCTCCATGGTGGTGGCATGGAATGGGAGGCGGACTTTGAACTTACAGTAGAGGGCGACGCCCAGGCCCCAGATCTCCACCTCTGGGCTATCGCCTCGGTACTGGTTGACCTCTAGGGGGCAGTAGTGGGCAGTGCCACAGACGGTGGTCAGCTTCTGCCCATTGGTGAAGCAGCAGCTCAGCCCAAAGTGTCCAGGAGGATGTTCTCCGGCTTCAGGTCCAGATGCACAATGCCTTTCTCGTGGCAGGAGTGCACCGTGCTCATGACCTGCCTGAACACCCTCCAGGCCTCCTCCTCCTTGCCAGCCGACTTTCAGATGCCGTTCAGCAGCAGCCCCCTCCTGGCTCACGGCCTCCATCACCAGGTAGATGTAGTCGGCCAGGTGTATGATCTCAAACAGCTGGACCATGTTCGGATGCTCCACTGTCCTCATGATGCCAATTTCTGATTGAAGAAAGGGCTTGTTACTAATGTAGATAAGACCTTCGCAGCCACCTTGGTCCCGGTGAGGATATAGCACGCCAGTCAGACCCGGGCAAAACTGCCCTTGCCAATGTCCCTCAGGACCATATAATTATCCATGAGGCCATCCTCTAGGGGAGAGCTGGCTGTGAGGCGTGGCCTGGACACACACATTCTCTCTCTCTCTCTCTCTCCTACAACTGTCCATTGAAAGCTGCAGTAGCAGCTAATGATGCTAAATAAAACAACAACAACAAACAAAAGTACAACAAATAATAAACCTAAACAAACATAACACAAAACAACAAAGCCAAAGCTCAAACCAACAAATCAGATGCAAAGCCAAAAGTCCACCAAGAGCACTATCTTGGTGTCCGACAGGTCACCACCAAGAGCTCCGTACTAATGGACAAAAGCCAGCCAGGCAAGGGCCTTATATAGCCTAACCTGGAGACTCCATTACAGTGGCTCCTGTGAGGTCACGGGGCCGGGCCAGAGCTGGGTGTGGCCCATGGGGGCTGGCTCACTTTTGGGCCTCCAGGACTTTCCTACTTTATTTTGTTTTTAATTTTTTTATTTTTTTGGTGGTACTGGGGGTGGAACCCAGAGGCTTTCTACCTCCGGATAATACTCCCAGACCCATTTTATATTTTATTTGGAAACAGGGTCTCGCTAAGTTGCTGAGAGCCTCACTAAGCAGCTGAGGCTGGCTTCGAACCTGTGCGATCCTCCTGTCTCAGCCTCCCAAGCGCGGGGATTACAAGTGTGCGCCACCACGCCCGGCTCGACTTTCCTACTTTAATAAGAAGAATAAGGACTCCAGAAACTCTTTAGCTTCAGTGGGTTGTGGAGGCTGATGTTCACTTGTTTAGAAAATAAAATATGTAGGATGCTTCGATGTTTTTTTATTTGTAGTCAAAAAATCTAAGTTTTTTTACATTTTTTTTTTGAAGTACTGGGAATGGACCCCAGGGACATTCTACCTTCAAGCTACACCCCCAGCCCTATTTTTAATCCTTTATTTTCAAACAAGGTCTCACTGAGTTGCAAAGGGCCTAAGTAGCTAAGACAGTCTGCAGGCTGGGCGTGGTGGCGCATGCTTGTAATCCCTGCGCTTGGGAGGCTGAGACTGAGGATTGCACGGGTTCGAAGCCAGCCTCAGCTACTTAGGATCATGGTTTGCAGACAGTCTTTTTTTTTTTTTTTTTTTTTTTTTGGTGGTACTGGGGGTGGATCCCAGAGGCTTTCTACCTCCGAGCTATACTCCCAGACCTTTTTTAAATATTTTATTTGGAAACAGGGTCTCACTAAGTTGCTGAAAGCCTCACTACGTAGCTGAGGCTTTTCCTCCTGTCTCAGCCTCCCAAATGCTGGGATTACAAGCATGCACCACCGTGCCCGGCTCTAAATTTTTCACTTTTAAAGACATCATATTATCCAGGTATTCAGTTTCTTTTTCTTTCACCTTTAAATGATTGGTGTCGAAAGAAGGTTTCCTTGCAGGAGGAGCCGGCTGTGAGCCTGGCCTTTCTACTCTCTCTCCTAACACTGTCCATTGAAAGCTGCAGTAGCAACTAATGATGCTAAATTTAAAAATAAAACAACAACAAACAAAAGTGCAGCAAAACAACAAACCCAAACAAACAAACAAATGCATACAAACACACACACACACACACACACACGCACAAAACAGCACTCACATCATAACAAGTGCTCTGTTCCCTCAGATCCTGTAGGACACATTCTTACCATCTACAGGAATGAGAGAAAGGGAGTTCATCCTGATTGCCCCATAAGGTAGGTCTTCATCACAATTTTTTTACTTAATTACTCTTACACTTTAACTTGTGTGTGTGTTGTAATTACATATCACAGTGAGGTTCAGACTGATACCCGCAGGGCTTGGTGTATACCCTTCAGCATTCCTCCCTGCTCCCCCTCTTCCTGCCTGTACACATTGAGACTGGTAGTGATGCTTCATATTTGGACCAAGTGTTACTTGAACTGTTCCCTTCCTTTGTCCCCGAGGACTCCTCTTTAAAACCTGAGATACACGCTGGGCGTGCACGCCTGTAATCTCAGTGCTTGTGAGGCTGAAACAGGAGGACTGCAGGTGCCAACCTCAGCAATTTAGCAAGACTCTGTTTATTTTTTCTTTCTTTATTTTTTTCCTTTTTTTTTTTTTTTTTTTTTTGGTAGTACTGGGGATGGAACCCAGAGGCTTTCTACCTCCAGGCTATACTCCCAGACCCATTTATATTTATATTTGGTTTGGAAACAGGGTTTCACTAAGTTGCTGAGAGCCTCACTCAGTAGCTGAGGCTGGCTTCGAACCTGTGCGATCCTCCTGTCTCAGCCTCCCAAGCGCGGGGATTACAAGCGTGCGCCACCACGCCCGGCTTTTTTATTTTTTTCCTTTTTTTTTGGTGGGGGGGTTACTGGGGATTGAACCCAGGGGCACTCTACCTCCAAGCTATACCCCCAGTGCTATTTTTATTCCTTTTTTTTTTTTTTTTTTTTTTTGCGGGTTTGGGGATGGAACCATGGAACCCAGGGGCATTTGACCTCCGAGCTACACCCCCCTGCCCTATTTTTTTATTCTTTATTTTGAAACCGGGTCTCACTGAGTTGCAGAGGGCTTCACTAAGTAGCTGAGACTGTCCGCGGACCACGATCCTCCGGTCTCAGCCTCCCAAATGCTGGGATTACAAGCGTGCGCCACCACGCCCGGCTCAGTTTATTCCTTATTTTGAAACAGGGTCTCATTAATTTGTGGAAGGCCTCACTAAGTAGCTGAGGCTGGCCAAGAATCTGTGATCCTCCTGTGAGTTTATTAGCATGAAACACTGCGCCCGGCTGAGACTCTGTTCCAAAATAAAAAATAAAATAGGGCTCAGAGGAAGAATGCTGCTGGATTTTGTTCCATCCTCAGTACAAAGAAAGGAAGGAAGGGAGGGAGAAGGAAAGAAAGGAGAGAGACAGAAAGAAGGAAGGAAGGAAGGAAGGAAGGAAGGAAGGAAGGAAGGAAGGAAGGAAATAATGAAAGTGTTGCGGGTCACTTCCAGGCCTGCTCCCAGGCAGGAAATCTTTTACGCATTCTTACTGTTTTCCCTTCTACCAGCTAGCTCTAGAGTCAAGAATGAAGCTCTACAAGAAAGGTTGGCAAACTCTGGTAAAGGGCCAAACTGTAAGTGCTGGGATGGCCAGGCTGGAAAATGGAAAGAATCTGGATCCTAAATACTGTGGTGGGGGCAGGGAAGCACCTAGCTTATCTGGACATCTCACTCAGGACTCTATTTCTTTCTTTCCTTTTTTCTCCTTTCTTCTTTCTTTCTTTCTTTCTTCTTTCTCTTGTTCTTTCTTTCTCTTTCTCTTTCTCTCTTTTTTTTCTTTCTTTTTCTTTTTCTTTTCTTTTTTTTTTCAATTTGGGGATTGTTGAACCAGGGCTGTTCAAATAATCGTTGATTGTGCTGAGCTACTACAGGTTCAGAAGTATTGTTATTACAGCTAAGCCTAACAAAAATACAGGAAATAACACTGAAACTAAAAAAGTGGATCCCCAAGAAGTAGGTTAACAGAGGCATGGAAGGAAGGGTGGCGTGGGCGGGTGATGGAGGGCTTGCTCACCGTGCCGTGTGCGGTTGACGGGGGAATGACTGCTTGTGTTCCATGACACAGTAGAGTGACTGTCGTTGACAATTAATTGTAGATTTCAAAATAGCTATGAGAAAGGGTTTTAAGTGTTTTCAACACAAAGAAATGATGTGTGTCTCAGGTGACAGGCCAATTGTCCTGATCCAATCATTACACATCGTATACATGCATTGAAATATTGTGTCACACCCATAAATATGCAAAATTATTATGTATCAATTTGTTATTTATTTATGTAAATTTATATTTGATCCTCAGGATTGAATCCAGAGGCATTCTACCTCCGAGCTACATCCCCAGCCTGGTTTTATTTAATACTTGGAAACAAGGTCTCACTAGGTTGCTGAGAACCTCTCTAAGTTGCCGAGGCTAACTTTGAACCTGCGATCCTCCTGTCTCAGCCTCCCAAGTACTGGGATTACAAGTGTGAGCCACCATGCCTAATTTTTATTTCTATTTTTAAAATGTATCCATTTATTTCTTTATATACTTATTTTTGGTACTTGAAATTGAACCAGACACATGGTTCTACCTCTGGGCTATACTTCCAGCCCCTTTCTTTCTTTCTTTCTTTCTTTCTTTCTTTCTTTCTTTCTTTTCTTTTTCTTTTTCTTTTTCTTTTCTTTTTTTTTTTTTTTTGTGTGTGTGTTACTATGGGTGGAACTCAGCGGCTTTTCTACCTCTAGGCAATACTCCCAGACCTATTTTATACTTTATTTGGAAACAGGGTCTCACTAAGTTGCTGAGAGCCTCACTCAGTAGCTGAGGCTGGCTTTGAACCTGTGCGATCCTCCTGTCTCAGCCTCCCATGCTCTGGGATTACAAGCATGCGCCACCACGCCCAGCTGCTTTTTTCATTTTTTACATTGAAACAGAGTCTTGATAAATTGCTGAGGCTGGTCTGGAACCTGTAATCCTTCTGTCTCAGCCTCCTATGCCCCGGTATTATAGGCGTGTGCCACCACTCCCTGCTTGGTATTTATTTTTGGTCCTGGAAGTTGAACACAGGAGCTTTATATCTCTGAGCTACATACACTCCTAACCCCATTTTCTTTTTTTATTTTGACATAGGGTCTCCC
Source organism: Muscardinus avellanarius (assembly GCF_963383645.1). NCBI lineage: Eukaryota > Metazoa > Chordata > Mammalia > Rodentia > Gliridae > Muscardinus > Muscardinus avellanarius. Next base: position 123,325,684 of record NC_137790.1, read on the forward strand.
TAAATTGCTGAGGCTGGCATTGAACCTGTCTCAACCTCCCAAGTACTGCGACTACAGGCCTGAACCACCACACCAGTCCAAAACTTTTTTTTTTTTTTTTTTTTTTTTTTGCAGTACTGGGGATAGAACCCAGGGGCATTCTACCTCCGAGCTATACACCCAGCCCTATATTTTTTATTCTTTATTTTGAAACAGGGTCTCAATGAGTTGCATAGGGCCTCGCTAAGTAGTAGCTGAGGCTGTCCATGAACCGCAGTCCTTCTGTCTCAGCCTCCCAAATGCTGGTATTACAAGCGTGCGCCACCACGCCTGGCTTCCGAACCTATTTTGAAAGCGTCATAGATCTCATGGGCTGGGAGAGAACTAGCCAGGGCTTTTCTGTCCATTTCAGCCCTTTTTGAATTCCTCTGTTCAAGTTACCTTCCACACTGTTGAAGCCCAGGGACGGCCTCAGGTGTCAGAGTCCCACCAAGGGGGGAGGCTCGGCCAGGTGTACTTTCATTTCTTGGGGCTGAGATTTATTTCTCAATCAATCTCAATCTACCTCTGATCGATACTCCAGCCCTTTTTGTTTCTCTTTATTTTTTTTATTTGGAATCATGACGATGGGAGCTGTTTGCTTTTTTTTTTTTTTTTTCCTTCTCCAGTTTTCCTTTCTTGGGTGTCCTGAAAATTCATGAGTTAAACATTTAAGTACTTTGCAGTATTTGGCTGGAAGTACAAAGTCTGCTGTGTTGCTGTTAGATAGAGGAAAGGGATTATACCCGTGCAGAGTGTCATTCTCTCCCTGCCGGGCATTACATGCTTAATTCCCAGCGAGCTCCAGACTCTCTTCTCTTGTAACTTCTCCTCATTTATATAACTAGCCCCAAGAAGAGCTGACAAAGGACTCCTGTGGGAGGATCTGCACCTTCTCGATTTTCTTTTGTCTTTTTTTTTTTATTATTGGGGATTGAACCCAGGGGCCTTCTACCTCTGATCCACACTCCAGCCCTTTTTGTTTTTATTTATTTTTTTATTTGTAAACAGGGTTTAGCCAAGTTGCTGAGGCTGGCCTTCAACCTGCAATCTCCAATCTCAGCCTCCCAAGGACTGGGACTACAGGCGCCTGCTACTACACCCGGCTACACCTTCTCCTTTTCTTCTGAAAGTTTCTATCTGCCTCGGAGGTGTGATAGCTTTTTCTAGCAGCTAGACTGATAGTCCTGACTTGGTCCTCCCGCTTGGTCCTGGGGACGGAAAGAGGGAGATGAGGCACAAATATACCCAGCGCATGGAGTTCTTCTCCCGACTGGCCTCGTCTCCTCATGTGACCCTGGATAAGTCACTTCCCCTCTCTGAGCCTCATTCTCCTCACCTAAAAACTGAGAGTTAGCCAGGCTTGGTGGTGGACATCCATCGGGAGGATTACAAGTTCAAGGTCAGCTTGTGCAATTTAGGGGAAATCTGTCTCAAAATAAAATTTAAAAACACTGGGGATGTAGTTTTGTGATAATATGCCCTTGGGTTCATGAAGAAGAAGAAGAAGAAGAAGAAGAAGAAGAAGAAGAAGAAGAAGAAGAAGAAGAAGAAGAAGAAGAAGAAGAAGAAGGATGAGGAGGAGGAGGAGAAGGAGGAGGAGGGCCTCACTAAGTAGTAGCTGAGGCTAGGAATGGAGCTCAAAGGTAGAATGTCTCTGGGTCCCATCTCCAGACTAAAAAACAACAACAACTAACATTGCGTCCTGTGAGTGGGGCAGGAGTAGGGAGAGGTCCAGATGCCTGCCACCATGGAACATGTTAAGTATGCATGGGAATTGAGTGGCCCTATCATCTCCCTGCTTAATTCCCCAACCTGGATCCCAGAAAATGATTGTAGACAACTGCGAGCTCAACCAAGCAGCCACATTTTCTTTACTAGAGAAGATTAATAAGGCCTCAGGGTCTAAGGCCAATGACACGGCAAAGGAGTTATTTTCCACTCCCATCAGAGAAAAGGATCAGAAACAGTCTGTGTTCATGTGGACTGAATAATATTTATGATTTTTATCCCAGGGCTACATTAACTTCTCTACCCTCTTACACACAACTCAGATAGGATCTAGAGCAGCTGGATATCGTAGACTATCACCCTGATCTGTTACTTTGGTGGCACTGTGCTGGTCCATCAGGATGGGCAGGATGGGACTCATCCTCTGGAAGCTCTAGTGAGATCAAAATGGAGGAGAGAAACGCCTGGCAGATCTTGGGATCTACCAGTAAATGTTAGTAGATGCTTAAGTCTTCAGTGATCAAGGGTATTCTGGAACAGCACTCTCCTCCTTCAGTAAAATACAGAGCACAGTACCATATGTCACATACTATAGAAAGTACATGAATGGATTGCAAAATTATGGGAAATACACACAATGGAATTCTATTCAGCTATAAAGAAGAATAAAATAATAGCATTTGCAAGAAGATGGAAGGAACTAGAGAACATTATGTTAAGTGAGATTAGTCAAGCACAGAAAGAGAAGGGACATATGTTTTCTCTAATATGCCCAAGCTAGGGAGTAGTGGTAATACCAGAGGGACTCCAGATGATGGAGGGGAAATCTCAGCAAAGCTTGAATGGATGGATAGGAGAGGAAGAAAGCTGAGGTTATTCAATGGAGGAGCTACATAAGAATATGTGTAATAGCATAAATACAACATGATTAACCTAGACGCTCTCTATTGGGGGGGAAGAGAGGGGGAAGGGCATGGAGCACAATGTAAATGTATACCACTCTCAATATGTTCCACTTATAAAAAATAAAATAAAATTTAATTTAATTTAAAAAAAAGAAAAAAAAAAGAAAGTGAGTACACTGTCTGGTGGGCCCTGGAAGCAATATATTCTGTGTGTGTGTGTGTGTGTGTGTGTGTGTGTGTGTGTGTCTGTGTTACCAAGGATTGAACTCAGGGGTGTTCTACCTCTGAGCTATATACCAACCCCTATTTTATTTTTTGAAACAGGATCTCACTAAGTTACCCCACAGTGGCCTCGAACCTGTGATCCTCCCATCTCAGTTTCCAAGTATGGGCACCACCTGGCCCGCCCTGAATCTTCCTTCTCCTCTCACCCCTTTACAGGCATTTCCTGTGGCCGCTCTTGTTCATCTGTCTTGGCGTCTGCTTCCTGGTGGATCTGAGCTGACCTCCACCCAATCAATGCTTGTTATTTTCCAAGCAATCATCAGTTTCTCCTGATTTTTCCCCCCATGATGAAGAGTTTATACATTGAGATTCCAATGGATTCCACCTTGTAAATACAGATATCGCTGCTGGCTTATTTATCGTAATTAAATTCTGCTGGGGAGTTGCAGGATGATTTAGCTTTTCCTGGGACCTGAAGCAGAGGTCTCCCTTTGTCTGTTTTCAGAGGGCAAGTTTACATGGATCACTTTTATGTTTTTTTTTTCCCCATAGGACTCAGGGAGTGGGAACTCCACTTTCCCCTTTAAACCATACAAGTTCAAGTTCACATGAAACGACATTTCAGAAGAATGGGAATTTCTAATTGAGGCTCCTTCCGGTTCAGATGGATATGTGATAACAGAAAGAGCACATTTGCTCCTGGACCAGCTACCCACTGCTTCTCGATGTGCAGATTAATTGGATGGGTGCAGGAATCGACTTGGTTGGGATTTTCCTTGCTGGGATTTTGTGGCCAATGAGGACGTTCCATTGCAAGGAAAGTACCTATCTGTGGGTTTTTATTACCTCTTGCACAAAAACAACCCCCTGGCAGTGATGAAATGGAAAGACTGTCTAAAGGTGAAAACTTGGACTCGACATACAGGCCTTAGGTGATTTGGGGTAAAAAGGGCCGCATCTCTTCCCTGCCAACAGCTTGCTTTGGACACTGTACAGTTACTCATTTGGCAAAGCTGAGCAGAAAGTCAAAGGGAGAATTCAGTAACAAGGACTCAATTTACCAAAGGATCATGCTTGTCTTTCCAGCCAAGCAAACCGGGATGTCTTGGCTGTCTCTTTGTGGGGTGTTCAAGCACTAACAAAAACGTTTTAAAACCCAGGTGATGTGCTTTGGTGAGTGGAGTGTCTGAGGGTGCTTTTGTGGAGGAATCAATGTAACTATTGCCCCAGAGACATCAGAGAATTTGTTGAAAGGGCTCCCTTTTATTGGTGACGGGTTATTTTGCTGTATGAATGGGATCTATCACTTCTAATTTAGGAGAGTGAGTCGTGATTATGAAGAGTGAAACGGTGGCTCTTGGACAACTCAGTGTATCCATCCCGGAGCAAATGTAAGAGAAAGATTTCCCAACTAAGAGGGTATTTAAAACATTACTCAAAGCCAGGCATGGTGGTGCACACCTGTAGTGCCAGTACTTGGGAGGCTGAGGAAGGAGGATTGCAGGTTCGTGGCCAGCCTCAGCTAATTGGTGAGGTCCTCTGCAGCTTAATGAGACTTGCTTCAAAATTAAGAATTGAAAAAGGGGAGGGGGATAGCTCAGAGGCAGAATTCCTCTGGTTTCAATCCCCAGTAACGGTATAAACAAATAAAGAAAACATTAGGCAAAGAACTTTGTTCTTTTTTGTCAGAAGGTACAAGTCAGCCCATTTAACTGGGGGAAAAAAAGGGAAGCTTTGCTTTTTTTTTTTATTTGCAAGAGAAATGCATGATTGAAAATTGGGAGGCACATCCAGGCGTGGTGGCGCACGCTTGTAATCCCAGCATCTGGGAGGCTGAGACAGGAGGATTGCAGTTCATGGACAGCCTCAGCTACTACTTAGTGAGGCCCCTTACAACTCAGTGAGACCCTGTTTCAAATTAAAGGATAAAAAATAGGGCTGGGTCTGTACCTTGGAGGTAGAATGCCCCTGGGTTCTATCCCCAGTACTGCAAAAGAAAAGAAAAGAAAAGGAAGAAAAAAAATTGGGAGGCCCATCTCTTTGAGCTCCAACAACTAATTTTACTTACTTGCTTACTCATTTATTTATTTGGGGGGGTACTGGGGATTGAACTCAGGGCATTCTGCCTCCAACCTATACCCTAGCCCTGTTTTATGTATTATTTTGAAACAGGATCTCTATAAGTTGCTGAAGCTGGCTTCAAACCTGTGGTCCTCCCGTCTCAGCCTCCCAAGTCCTGGGATTACAGGTGTTTGCCACTATGCCTCACTTAGCTTTATTTTTATAGAACAAACTAGACTTTGAGTTGCTAATGAACTAGACTCTGAGTTGTTCTCATTCTAAGGTTGAACTCCTAATTGTAGAATGACCCTTAACTACTTGCTGAGGCTGTCTTTGAACATGTGACCCTCCTGTCTCAGCCTCCCAAATACAGGGATTACAAGTGTGCGCCATCATGTCTGGCTCAATGCTTTCACAGATAGTACTTACAGAACATTTTTAGCTGGGTATGGTAGTGCATGCCTGTAGTCCTAACTACTCAGGAGGCTGAGACAGGAAGATCACCTGAGTTCCAGAGTTCAAGTGCAGACAGGACCATATAGTGAGGCCTCACCTTAAACAAAACAAGACCAAAAATCGTATGTGTGTGTGTATGTGTGTGTGTGACTGGAGAATGAGTCCATGGGCATTCTGTTTCTGGGCTACACTTCTGCCCTATTTTATGTTTATTTTATTTTATTTTTTATTTTTTAATTATTATTATTATTATTATTATTATTATTATTATTATTTTTGGTGGTACTGGGGTTCCTGGAAGCCCTTCTACCTCCGGGCTACACTCCCAGACCTATTTTTACATTTTTATTTGGAAACAGGGTCTCCTAAGCCAGCTCACGCGGCTGGCTTCAAACCTGCGTGATCTTCATGTCTCTGCCTCCCAAGCGCAGGGATTACAAGCGTGCACCACCATGCCCGGCTTATGTTTATTTTAAAACAGCGTCTTTCTAGGTTGATGAGTCTTACTACTTTCTGAGGCTGTCCTCGAACCTGTGATCCTCTTCTCTCAGCCTCCCAAGTACTAGGATCACAGGCGTGTGCCACCACACCCAGCATCTACCAATCCATGAGAATATTTTTAATATGGTGTTAGGCAAATATCAGGGATCCTCTCATTCAGTTATTTATTTTGGCCCTTTCATCAAGCCGTTTTAATTTTCTTTTCAAATATCTTCAGATTCTTTTCCTTCCTATGAAACAGAAATGATGGTAGGCGAGAGGGAATATACAGAATGACCTATAAAATTTTTCTTGCCTGAAATTTTTGTGTGCTGAGTTATGATAAAACACCTGTGATAAACAACTTAGAAGAGCACAGGTTTATTTTGGCTCAGATTCCAGAGGTTCCAGTCCATGGCTGCCGGCTCCATCACTGTGGATCCGGCAGGACATCACTACAAAGATGTTGCCCCTCAAGGGTGCACCTCAGTGGCCTACATCCTCCCCAGCGCTCCATCTTCTACAGCTGTCATACCTTCCAATAATGTCATCAGACCAAGAAGGCATCCATGGGTTGATCCAGCGACGAGGTCAGAGTCCTCATAATCCATTCCTTCCCCCCAACCCCAGACCTAAATGTGGCTGCACAGGAAACCAAGCTTCTAACACATGAGCCTTTGGGGTCATTTCAGATCCAAAATATATCACTTAGCCAAAACGAGGGGAGGCAAGAGTTCAGTAGAACTAGCATTAGATAATATTGGTCTTGTGCCCATGTGGTCCTGAAATTCTCTGACTATTTAGAACATCATGTGCTATCTCCAAGTCTGGAATCTAGATGGTCTCAACTAGACTATTAGGAGAGGCCAAGATTGGGGGCTCTCAAGGATTTGGAGCACAATGGGTTGCTGGGGTGTCTAGCCAGAATTAGAAATATAGTAGAATACCTCTAGGTTTATTCCCCATATATACAAAGCTGGGCGTGGTGGCACATGCTTGTAATCCCAGCATTTGGGAGGCTGAAACAGGAGGATCATGGTTTATTCATCTACTTAGTGAGGCTCTTTGAAATTCAGTAAGACATTGTTTCAAAATAAAGAATAAAAAATAGAGCTGGGAGTGTATCTTGGAGGTAGAATGTCCCTGGGTTTCATTCCCACAAAAAAAGAAATTATATATATATATATATATATATATATATATATATATGCATATTTATATACACATACATACACATACTTACACACACACTTTTATATATATATATATATAAAATGCACATACATACACACACTTTTTTATATATATAAAACACACATACATACACGTACATACACACACACACACTTTTATGTGTGTTCTCATTATATGAATATACGGGGTGTGGTGGTGCACACTTGTAATCCCAGTACTTGGTTGGGAGGCTGAGACAGGAGGATCACAGGTCTGAGGACAGATTCAGCAACTAGTGAGACTCTCATCAACCTAGTGAGACCTTATTTCAAAATAAAAATAAAATAGGGCTGGGGGTGTAGCTTGGAGGTAGAATGTCCCTGGGTTCAATCCCAAGTCACACACAACACACACACACACACACACACACACACACACACACACAGGCACATGCATGCTTTTTCTGTAACAAAACACACACACACACACACACACACACACACACAGGCACACGCATGCTTTTTCTGTAACAAAACACATTCTGAGTTCTAAATGACCAAAAACCTTCAGGGATACAACCTTTTCAAAAATAGAAACTGCCCGCTCCCTATTAATTAGTGATGATTTATAACACAAGATTTCTTTAATATATGCAAGTACTTGTATAATCAGGGTTTGATTGCATTTTAAGTACTTCTAACACATCTGAGCTCTCATTTATTTAATGAAAAGGAGAAGACAATTTGCCTTTAGGAGCCTCTGTGCAGAGAATGGCTACTGGATGACAAATTATTGCAAAAGGGTGGTATAAGTCAGTGCAGGAAAATGACTTTAAAAGTCGCCTCCACCCCCTTCTCAGAGGCATGCATGCTTACATAGGAGGAAATAATTAAGACTGATTCAGTTAAGAATCAGAAATAAGCTGGGCATGGTGGCACATACCTGTAATCTCAGTACTTGGGAGGCTGAAACAGGAGGATCATGGTTCGCGGATAGCCTCGGCTACTTAGTAAGGCCCTTTGCAACTCAGTGAGACCCTGTTTCAATGCCGGGCGTGGTGGCGCACACTTGTAATCCCCGTGCTTGGGAGGTGGAGACAGGAGGATCGCGCAGGTTTGAAACCAGCCGCGCTGGCTTAAGAGACCCTGTTTCCAAATAAAAATATAAAATAGGTCTGGGAGTGTGTAGCCTGGAGGTAGAAGGGCTTCCAGGAACCCCAGTACCACACACACAAAAAGGGACCCTGTTTCAAATATAAAAGAATAAAAAATAGGGCTGGGGATGTAGCTCAGAGGTAGAATGCCCCTTGGGTTCCATGTCCAGTACCACACACACACACACACACACACACACACACACACACACACACACAAAAAAAAAAAATCAGAAATAAAGTCAGGCTTGGGGTGCTTGTTTGTAATCCAGTACTTGGGAGGCTGAGACAGGAAGATCACAGGCTCAATGCCAGCCTTGGCAACTTAGCGAGACCCTCGGCAACCTAGTAGGACTTTGTTTCCAAATTAAACAAAATAAAATCGGGCTGGGGGCATAGCTTGGAGATAGAATACCTTTAGGTTCAATCCCCAGTACAAAAAAAATCAAAAATATAATTTGAAAGCCTGGGAAGCTCTGGAGGCCTTGATTCCTGGCTCTCTTGTTATAGATGATACCATTTGGTAAGACTTGAACCTTAGTTTCTTATCTGTAAAATAGGGGTACTAGAGCTGTGGTGCACATTTGTAATACCAGTACTTGGGAGGCTGAGACAGGAGGATCACAGGCCTGAGCCCAGTCTCAACAATGTAGCAACACTCTCAGCAACTTAGTGAGACTCTGTTTCAAAAATTAAAAAAATAAAAATGAAGGGCTGGGGAGGTAGAGCAACCCCGGGTTCAATCCCCAAAACAGAGGTACTAGTAAGACTTCTCTGTTTATTCTCACAGGGTTGTTTTTTTTTTTTTTTTTTTTTTTGCGTGAGATTCCTGTGTGATTGTACATGTGAAATTGCTTTGTAGTCTGTAAAATATCATATGCATATTATTTACTATTATTGTGATAGTTGAAATACTAACAACTTTTAATTACCCTGACTAGGTGGAGATGTCTTTGGTCATGTGATCAAATTCGGGTTTATTATGGGCAAACACTAGGTGAGACTGAATCCACCCTCTTATTTAAGATCATCTGGAAATATGTATTTTTAAAAGAAAGTTTTGCCATTTGTAAGCACACAGGGGTTGAACTTGTGGCCCGCACCAAGTGTCAGCTCTCTTGTGGCACCAAAGGAGAGCTCTGGAGCCTCTTTTTCAGCCCCATTTTGGTTTGGTGGGTTTTCTCTTTGTTTTGACTCCAAACCACAAATTGACCTTCGTTGACCAGGCATGAAAAGTAGCCTAACTTGAATGAGGATGAGGCTGAGACAGAGGTATGACAGTAGATTCTGCATGTGCTTGGCTCCTGTCAACAGGAAAAATGAGGCACGGAGGAGCAGTGGCTGGATCAGCTGGTGGAACCAGACCTAGGGCTCATTTGGGTAGAGGGTGGAGTCCCATGACATCATGGACCAATAAAGGTCTTATCAGGTGGCAAACTCTTCCAAGCTCAGCTTGAAAGACTGCTTTTGAGCGTACAGTTGGGCACCCCCCAAACAAACAAACAAATAAGGATTTAGTGGCATACTCCTATAATCCCAGCCACTGAGTGGCTGAGACAGTATGACTGTAGGTTCAAGGCCAGCCTCAGCAACTTAGTGAGACCCTCAACAAATTAGACTCTGTTTCAAGATTTAAGAAAGGGCCGGGCGTGGTGGCGCATGCATGTAATCCCTGCGCTTGGGAGGCTGAGACAGGAGGATCGCGCAGGTTCGAAGCCAGCCTCAGCTACTGAGTGAGGCTCTCAGCAACTTAGTGAGACCCTGTTTCCAAATAAAATATAAAATAGGTCTGGGAGTATAACCTGGAGGTAGAAAGCCTCTGGGTTCCACCCCCAGTATCACCAAAAAAAAAAAAAAAAAAGATTTAAAAAAGGGATGGGCATATAGCTTAATGGTAGAGTATCCCTGGATTCAATCCACAGTAACTCCCTTAAAAAGAGGAGAAAAAAAGCATTTGCCAGCCGGGCGTGGTGGCGCACACTTGTAATCCCAGCACTCGGGAGGCTGAGACCGAAGGATCTCGGTTCGCGGACAGCCTCAGCTACTTAGTGAGGCCCTCTGCAACTCAGTGAGACCCGGTTTCAAAATAAAGGATAAAAAATAGGGCAGGGGGTATAGCTTGGAGGTCAAATGCCCCTGGGTTCCACCTCCAGACCCACACACACACACACACAAAAGCATTTGCCTCGCTGTTCGGAGGATGAAGCCGGAGTAGCCCTTGAGCCCTAGAGTTTGAGGCTGACTTGAGCAATATAGTATGACCCAATCTTCTTAGATATAAACCAAAACAAAACAACATTATTTTTTCTTCTTAGATATATAGTAATATAGTGAAACCCTATCTTCTTAGATATAAACCAAACAAAACCAAAATAAAATTATTTTGTCTTCTTAGATAGAAACCAAACCAAACCAAAAAACTATTATTTGCCCAGTGTGGTGGCTCATGCCACCCAGTACGTGGGACACTGAGACAGGAGGATCGCAGGTTTAAGACCAGCCCCAGAAACATAGTGAGACTTTTAGCAACCTAGCAAACCCTTCTTTCCTAATAACAATATAAAAAGGACTAGGGATGTAGCCCCAAGGTAGATGGCCTTGGGTTCAATCCCCAGTACCACAAAAACAGAATAAAACAAAACAAAGATTTATTCAATGGATAGATAATATTGAAGTCTTGAAATTTCCCCTCAAGTACCATTAATTAGTTCTCCAATCATACCCCAAATGATAGTAATAATAGGGTTTGTGCTTCTGAGAGTGCTGATTCAGTTTATTATGTGACATATTTATACTGATCTAAGTATACAGAGAAGAACATTTATTGTTCTGTTTTTTATTTTCTCTTAGCATCTTTTCTCTCTCTCTCTCTCTCTCTCTCTCTCTCTCTCTCTCTGTGTGTGTGTGTGTGTTTGTGTGTGTGTGTGTGTTTGTGTGTTTGCGCACGCGTGCGTAGAAGCTATCCTCAGATGCTGGCTGAGCACTTAACCTCTAAGCTACCTCCTCAGCCCTTTTTTCTTTTATTTTAAGACAGGATCTCACTAAGTTGCTGAGGCTGGCCTCAAACTTAAAAACTCCTGTCTCAGAGCTGAGTGTGGCGGTGAATGTTTGTAATCCTAGCATTTGGGAGGCTGAGACAGGAGGATTGCGTTCTCGGACAGCCTCAGCTACTTAGTGAGGCCCTTTGCAACTCAGTGAGACTCTTTTTCAGAATAAAGAATAAAAAAATAGAGCTGGGGGTGTAGTTTGGAGGTAGAATGCCCCTGGATCCCATCGCCAGTACCACACAACAACAATAACAACCAAAAAGAAAAAAGAAAAAAAAACTATAAAGGGCTGGAGTTGTAGCTTAGTGGTAAATCACAAAGCTTAGTGGTAGCTTAGTGTGTGCAAGGCACAGGGTTAGAACCCAAGTACTTCAAAACAATAAAACACAAAACAAAAACAGTCAAACCAACCAAAGAAAAAGCCACCAGAGCAGGACCAGGAGAATTGCACCTGGGCCAGTAAAATGGGAAAATGACGGGTTGCTACGTATTGGATGGACACAGTGCTAGACACCTGGAATATGGTCAATTATGAGTATACAAGTGTCAGTCATGTTTGATATACCAAAGAACTGGTCAACTCTTGATACTGAAATAAAAGTAAGCTTTTTTTTTTCAATACTTTTCTGGACTTTTGATTATTCAACCCTTATCTATCCAAGGTCCTCTTCTGTTTTGCTTCTCTGCATTTGCTAACGATGACCCAACCTTGGCTTTGGGAATTTTCTCCATACAGGTTCAGCAAGTCCTGGCAGGTTCTGCCCCAAGGGCTTCTGGGCCACGGTCCTCTAGCAACTGACCCACCCTACCAAGTGTCTAACCATTCGCCTTGGCTGGAATCCAAGGCTGAGATCAGATCAGTTGTCCAGTGCGGGGAGAAAAGGGCTGGGAAAAGCAAAAGCTTATCAGGAGGCAAAGATGGCTTTCATGCAGTGTCCCTGGGTCAGGCGAATGCGGGTACCCAACACTGCTACCTGGAGAACACCTGGTGAGGGATGGAAAAGACAGAAGAGCAGGAGTCCTCCTCGTGTTCTCAAAGAGCTTGCAGTCCTGTGAGAGCTGAGTAGAGGGGCGGCAGTAAAATTGTAGCCAACGGTGGGAAAATATCTTGTGTCTGTATTGAACCAGAGGCATTCTAATTCTAACCTCCAACCCAACCTTTTATTTATTTATTTTTGTTTGTTTTTACAAACTGTTATGGGTATTGAAAAAGAAATGGGTAAAATCATATGAGGGTCACCATGCCTTCAAAAGAAATTGTGGGTGACACACGCTTGTAAACCCAGCATTTGGGAGACTGAGACTGAGGAGGATTGTGGTTTGAGGCCAGCCTCAGCTACTTAGTGACGTCCTCTGCAACTCTGTGAGACCCTTTCAAAATAAAAAATGAAAAAATAGGGCTAGAGGTGTAGCTCGGAGGTAGAATGTCCCTGGTTTCATCCCCAGTACCGGAAAAAAAAAAAAAAAAAAAAAAAAGGAATTGTAGCCTTCTTAAGATTCATTCCATAAAGAAATGTCTGATAATGCTTCCGGTCCTTATTTTATATTGTTTCTGGTACTGAGGATTGAACCCAGGGCCATTCTATTTACTAGCTGACCCACAGCCCTTTTTATTTTTATTTTCTATTTTGAAACAGTGTCTCACTGAGTTGCTGAGAGTAGATGTTTGCTGGTCTGGAGCCTGTGATCCTCCTGTCTCAGCCTCCCAAATACTGGGGTTATAGGTGTGTGTTACCGCAGCTGCTTAGCCCTCAACTACATATAATCTAGTTGGGGAGGTAAGAGATGCAGAAAATCTTAACTGAGGTTAAGATTAAAATACAATATACAGTGGATGTGGTGACACACGCTTGTAATCCCAGTAATTGGGAGGCTGAGACAGAAGGATCATAGGTTTGGGGCTAGTCTCAGCTACTTAGTGAGGCCCTGCTTCAAAATAAAAAATAAAAAACAGGCTGGGGGTGTAGCTCAGAGGTAGAAGGCCCCTGGGTTCCATCCCCAGTAACACACACACACACACACACACACACACACACACACACACACAGGGCTGGGAGTTTAGCTCAGAGGTAGAATGCTTCTGGATTCAGTCTTCAGTCTCTCTCTCTCTCTCTCTCTCTCTCTCTCTCTCTCTCTCTCTCTCACACACACACACACACACACACACACACACACACACACACACACGCAATAGCCTGGTGTGGTGACCCAGATATTCAAGGCCCTCCGCAACTTAGTGAGACCCTGTTCCAAAAATAAAATAGGAGCTGGGCGTGCTAGCGTATGCTTGTAATCCCAGTCTTTGGGAGACTAGACAGGAGGGTCACACGTTTATGGCCAGCCTCAGCTTCTCAGTGAGGCCCTCCACAACTTAGTGAGAACTTGTTTCCAAATAAAGAATAAAAAATTGGGCTGGGAGTATTGCTTGGATGTAGAATGCTCCTGGGTTCCATCCCCAGGACTGCAAAAATAAAATAAAATAGGGCTGGGGGTGTATCTTCAAGGCATAACGCTCCTGGATTCAGTCCCCAGTAATGTAATATATATATGTGTGTGTGCGTGTGTGTGTGTGTGTGTGTGTGTGTGTGTATTTATATACATATATATACATATATATGTATGCATATGTATATATGTATTAATGCTATCTGTATATCTCTCTGTATAAATACATATGTATCAATATATGTATAGATATACATATATGTATATATACATATATAGAAATACATATATATATATATCAGTGCTATGCTTGGTTATATGTCAAGGGAGTGAAAAAGACAAGAATGATGAGAATTTAGGGAAAGAAAGGGGAAAACATAAAGGGTTAACAGCTCTGTTTGAAAGGCATTTTATTGAAAGAGATAAGTGTAGCGAAAGAATTGGTCAAATATACTCAAGTCAGAGCTGACTGCGGTGGATAAAGAAATCTTTTTTTGCTGGACGTGGTGGCACTCACCTGTAATCCCAGTCCTTGGGAGGTTGAGACAGGAGGACTGCAGGTATGAGGACAGGCTTAGGAATTTAGCCAGGAAATTTTCAATAACCTTTGGAGAGGTTTCAAAACAAAAACAAAAACAAAAACAAAGAGGGCTGGAGGAGTTCCTTGGAGGTAGAATGCCCCTAGGTTCAATTCTCAGTACCACACAATAAATGAATAAATGAATGAATGAATGAATAAATAAATAAATAGAACAAAGTCCTTATTAATGGAATGAGTGAGGACAGAAAGCTAGGGAGATGGCAATTTGTCAGGTGACCTCGTGGCTAGATTGATAGCTTTGGCCTTTATTCTTTCAGGCAGAGAGCAGCCAGCAGCAGCTGGGGGCATTTTGCGATAAGGCCCTGTGGTGGGAGTGTGAAAGGAAGGGTGGGCTTAAGGGGCACTAGAAACAATAGCCCTCACCCTACTGGATGTGGACCGAGGCAGGGAGGGAGCCGGGGCTCTCAGAGCTCTAATAGGAAGGGAGGATTTCCAGATAGGCATCTGGTAGAAAGGGTTTGCTGAAGCCCAGAAAGATTTACATATCAGTGGGAGTGTACTCCCAGCTGATTATCCTATGGAAACTGTGGAGTTTCTCTTTGAGATAGGCAGGCTAAAGGTATCCTAGCCCGGGCCTGGTGCCTTTGCATGCCTGTAATCCCAGGACTTGGGAGGTTCAGTATAGCCAATTCGAGGTCAGCCTTAGCAACTTATTGAGACCCTCAGCAGCTTAGAGAGACTGTTTCAAAGTAATTAATAGCCATGCGGGGCGGTGCCTGCCTGTAAAATCCTAGTGCTTGGGAAGCTGAGACCCGGGGAATTGCAGGTTCAAGGATAGCCTCAGCAAGTAGTAAGACTCTTATCAACATGGTTAAGACCCTGTTTCAAAATAAAAATAAAATAAGGCAGGGGGGGGGGTTGGTTCTGAGATAAAATGCCTCTAGGTTCAGTCTGTAGCACCACACCCACAAACAATAATATAAAAATTAAAGCCGGGCGTGGTGGCGCATGCTTGTAATTCCTGCGCTTGGGAGGCTGAGACAGGAGGATCGCACAGGTTCGAAGCCAGCCTCAGCTACTTAGTGAGGCTCTCAGCAACTTAGTGAGACCCTGTTTCCAAATAAAATATTAAAAAGGTCTGGGAGTGTAGCCTGGAGGTAGAAAGCCTCTGGGTTCCACCCCCAGTACCACCAAAAAAATAAAAACAAATAAATAAATAAATATAAAAATTAAGCAGGGCTGGGGGTATAGCCCCAGTACCAAATAAATAAATAGGCAAATAAATGGATAAAATGAAATACCAAGGCCGGGCGTGGTGGTGCATGCTTGTAATCCCAGTTCTTGGGAGGCTGAAACAGAAGGATCGCAGGTTCTTGTCCAACCTTAGCTACTTAGTGAGGCCCTCTGCAACTTAGTGAGAACTTGTTTCAAAATAAAAAATAAAAAATAGGTCTGGGGGTGTAGCTCGAAGGTAGAATGCCCCTGGGTTTAATTCCCAGTACTGCAAATAAATAAATAAATAGATAGATAGATAAATAAATTAACAAACAATCAAACCACTAAGGAGCAATTCCTGGCTGTAAGTGGATAGGTGATAGAAGCTGGGTTATTGGTCCTCGGTTAAAACCCAGGGTTTTTTTGTTGTTGTTTGTTTGTTTGTCTGTTTGTTTGCTTTTTTCCCCTCCCCCAAGATTCCATGTGTACTTAGACATGATACTTTAAAATTCATTGGGCTAGCCGGGCGTGGTGGCGCATGCTTGTAATCCCAGCATTTGGGAGGCTGAGACCAGAGGATCGCGGTTCGCGGACAGCCTCAGCTACTTAGTGAGGCCCTTTGCAACTTAGCGAGACCCTGTTTCAAAATAAAAAATAAAAAATAGGACAGGGGGTGTAGCTCGGAGGTCAAATGCACCTGAGTTCCATCCCCAGACCCACAAAAAATACAAATTAAAAAAAATGAAATTCATTGGGCTAGCTCCCTCATGTGTGAAATGGGGACATAATATATTATCTACTATTTGGGTCGCCAGGAGAGTTCATTAGCAGCTGTTACTCAAGCTCTGTGTTAACTATATTTACATTTTGGGCTGGGGCGCCCTCAGTGGTAAAGCATGCACTGGGACCCTGGGGTCAATCTCCAGTACTAAAAAACGCATCCTCTTATTGAACTCGAGTGTGTATTCTGCATATAAAAAAAAAATCCCCAAATTTAATGGCATGAAACAATATCCACTTTATGTGTTCACAGTTCAGCAGTCTGGACTGGGCTGTGTTCTGCAGTCTTGTCCGTGGTCGCCCAGGTGTGAGCGGGAGAGTCTGGGTAGCTGGGTGCTTCCCTCCCTTGACCGCTCCTAGGGTCTTTTTCCATGGGCTTCTCCAGCAGGAGAGGTAGACGTTTTGCCCAGTGACTCAGGTCTCCTAAAGTGCTTTTGTACCTTCTTTAGGGACGGGAGGGTGGGTAGGACGGAGGCAGGAACGCACAAAGCTGTGTTCACTCTACCTCCTTCTTCAGGCAAGTCACTGCCCACCCCAGATTCACCTGGACAGGACTACACAAGGATGCGATAAAGGAGACTGGTCCATGGAAGGGCAGGGATGTGAGGGAGGACTACAATATTATCTCCAAATTGTTAATGAATAAACTGTGATTTGGGGAGGCCACGGAAACTGCCCAAGGGAGAGGGGAGAGCCAGGTACTTCAAAGCTTGTGTTCTAAGTCAGGGGTCAACAGATAAGCATTCGTGTGTGGCGTTTCAACTTAGACTCTTTCCAGTTGGGTTCTGCTATTGTTGTTCCTAGTTTACAAAGGAGGAAACCCAAGAAAGGAAAGCTTAAGATTCTTGACTGAGGTGACTCAGGTGTTTTGCTCTGGAAATGATATACTTATCCACTGCACCGTGCTGTCCCTTATGGGGGGCACTTGACACAGACGAGGTACCCGTAAATGCTATTAATTTATTCTTGTGGTACTAGGGATTGAACCCGGGGGCATTCTTCCTCTGAGTCAAATCCCTAGCCCTATTTTATTTTTTATTTTCAAACAGGGTCTCGCTAGGTTGCTGAGAGCCTCCCTACGTAGTCAAAGCTGTCCTTGCAGATGCTGGGATTACATGGGTGACCGCCATGCCCAGTTTAAATACTATTTAAAGTATTACTGTGGGCAGACCGGGGACAACAGCAAATCTTACTGAATCATCTGTCACAATATTTTTTTTTTTCCTTTTTGGCAGTATTGGGGTTGAACTCAAGACCTTATACATGCTGGGCAAGCACTCCACCACTGAACTACACCCCCTAGTCCTTCATAAGATTGAATTTTAAGATAGAGTTTTGCTAGCCGGGTGTGATGGTGCACGTTTGTAATCCCAGCATTTGGGAGGCTGACGCAGGAGGATCACGGTTCACAGACAGCCTCAGCTGCTTTAGTAAGGCCCTCTGCAACTCAGTGAGACCCTGTTTCAAAAATAAAGAATAAAAAATAGGGCTGGGGGTGTAGCTCAGAGGTAGAACCCCCTGGATTCCATCCCCAGTACTGAAATAAAGATACAGTTTTGCTAAATTGCCCCAGCTGGCTTCAAACTTGCAATCCTCCTGCTTTAGACTTTCAAGTGGCTGATTTGCATCACTATGCCACCTGCCTGGTTTTCTGTTTGTCTCACTACCACCAGCACTGGGGGGTGGAGGCTATGTTGCCCAGGGAGGCCTCGAACTCCTGGCTCAAGTAATCCTCCTGCCTCAGCCTCCTGAGAGTAGCTGGGACCACAGGAGAGCACCACGGTGCCTGGCTTGCTATCACATCTTCTAGGCTGTTTGTGAAAAGGGGAGGGGGTTTGAATTATCCTGCAATCTGGGCAGTTTATATTTCAGTATATAGTTCTCTGTCCTTCGCTACCTGTTTCCTGAAGCTTGGCCAGGAATGAAGACTGAATTCTTGCCTATCCGGTCACCCCCGAAACTCCCCTGCCGGCTGTTCGCAAGTTTCCATCCTTTAGCCAGCAAATCAGCCCTGTATGCCAGTTGCGGTGGCCTTCACTTGTAATCCCAATACTTGGGAGGCTGAGACAGAAGGATCGCAGTTTGAGGACAGCCTCAGCTACTTAGGTGAGACCCTCCAAAACTTAGTGAGACCCTTTTCAAAATAAAAAATAAAGGCTGGGCGTGGTGGAGCACGCTTGTAATCTCTGCGCTTGGGAGGCTGAGACGGGAGGATCGCACAGGTTCGAAGCCAGTCTCAGCTACTTAGTGAGGCTCTCAGCAACTTAGTGAGACCCTGTTTCCAAATAAAGTATAAAACAGTTCTGGGAGTATAGCCTGGAGGTAGAAAAGCCCCCTGGGTTCCACCCCCAGTATACCAAAAAACAAACAAAATAAAGAATAAAAATATTGCTGGGGGTGAAGCTTGGAGGTAGAATGCCCCAGGTTCAATCCCCAGTACCTCCCCACAAAAATTAAAATAAAATCAGCCCTGCAGCCCCTGAATCAGTAACCCATGTAGTCCCAGCTGCTTGTCTAGTTCCATAGCTAATTTCCTCATTTCCTCCCATCACAACTGTGGTGGCTTCTAAGGGTGTCTTGCAAAGATTCCACCTCTTTGGACAGAGCCCTGCCTCCTGCTAGTCCTATGCCCAAAGAAATTGCTGCATGGAAAACCTGGGGTTCAGCCGGGCGTGGTGGCACACGCTTGTAATCCCCGCGCTTGGGAGGCTGAGAAAGGAGGATCGCACGGGTTCAAAGCCAGCCTCAGCTACTTAGGCTCTCAGCAACTTAGTGAGACCCTGTTTCCAAATAAAATATAAAAAAGGTCTGGGAGTATAGCCCCGAGGTAGAAAGCCTTCGGGTTCCACCCCCAGTACCACCAAAAAAAATAAAATTAAAAAGAAAACCTGGGGTTCCAGAGGCTTCTCAAAGGGGGCGAGCTCTTCTTATCTGTAAAGGAGATTCCCTGGTCTTCTTTGTCTAAGGCAGCCCTGAATTTTCAGTCTGTGAGGAACCTAGAATCAGAGCACACCCACCTACACGTAGCTGGAGAGCTACCAGGTAAACGGGAGCAGGACGCGGCCCCTCCTCCAGACCTCCAAATTCTCCTACCTTTTCCAAAGCAAAACGATGTAGTGGCCTGTCCTTTCTTCCCACTGTTTATCAAGGCTAGATTTTAATTTTGCCTTGATTTCACCCTTATGAAAACGTTAACGTCCAGTGCCTGAACTTAATAAAGTTCTCTTTATCCAGCGAGTAGCAGTGCCGCCGGCCTAGTGCTGTGCAAACGCTTTCCCACGCTTTGCCTCCTCGGGTTTACTTAACAGGCTTCTGTAGGAATCGGAGGACAAGGGTAGGGGCTTCCTGGAACTGACTTACCTCGCAGACACCTTTTCTTTTCCAGGCAACGGAATCCAAGAGAGACCAATTAAGCTGCTGGGGAGGGCGAGGCCGCCTCCCACTTCCCCGCAGCTGTCTCCCCGGACCTGACCTCCACTTAGGCCGGGGTCTCCACCCTCGCCCCTGCCCAGTCGGTGGGTGGGTGGGTGGCCTTTTCCGGGTCACTGGCGCACCCTTTCTCCTCCCAGCCACCTGCTCGGGTTCCATCCCGGCCCCGGGCTCCCTGGAGGGCGTCGGGGACATTCCAATCCTCCCACGACCCGCGCGGATGTGGCGGGGGCGGGGGGCGCCGCTCCCCGGCGGCACCCCGCTTTGACCGGGTTTCTTCTCAACCCCTGGTGGCCTGAATCACCCCGGGAGGAGACCGAGGACTGATGGATGGTTGGAAGGCTGTCTGTTTACAACCCGCCCGCTGGCGGGGCCGCATCTCCAGCCGCCGAGGCACTTTCTGGGCACGGTCTGCGCCCCAGCAGACAATTGAAAGCCGAGCAGCCTCCTCTCCGGACCAAATATGGTCACAAGCGCCCGGCGGCCTCCCGTGGAAAGGCCGGTCTCGGTGTCTCCCTGCCGCGGTGCTCCCGAGCTCCAGCCCGGGTCCGGGGGAGGGCGCAGCGCCCGGGGACGACCCCTCTCGGCCGCGGGCCCTCTGCAACCTCGTCCCCGAGCCCTTGATTAACCGGGCTCGGAAAACTTTCCCTTTGATCCCGCCCCAAGTCCCTGGTAAACTCAAAGGAATGCAGGGCTCCGCGGGAGAGGCCGCGCTGCCCCGAGGAGTGGGTGGGGGGCACCCGGTTAAGTACCCATCAAGCCCAGGGTTTTCTGGAGCCAGGGTTGGGGGGGGGGAGAAGGAGGAGGAGGAGGAGGAGGAGGGTTAGGAGGAGGAGGAGGAGGAGGGTTAGGAGGAGGAGGAGGAGGAGGGTTAGGAGGAGGAGGAGGAGGGAAAGGAGGAGGAGGAGGAGGAGGGGGGGAGGAGGAGGAGGAGGAGGGAGAGGAGGAGGAGGAGGAGGGAGAGGAGGAGGGTTAGGAGGAGGAGGAGGAGGGAGAGGAGGAGGAGGAGCGAGTGGGGGCAGGCAGGCCCAGGACTGAGAGGTCATGCATAATTCAACAGCTCAACTTTCGGGCCCGCCCCTTTCCCGGGGGGGGGGTGGATTGTTCCAAACTTTGTTTATGGGACAGTCCGGGAGCTGCGGCCGCCGCGCTCGGTGCTTCTCCGCCGTCTCCTCGCCCAGCGCCTGAGGCCGCGTCGGGGGATGTGAGAGCCGAGGCCCCTCGCCCGCCAGGACCCAGTCGCGGCGGGCTTCGCCGGGCGGCCCCTCCATCCCCCCAGCTCCCGACGCGCGCCCGAGACCCAGGCCCGACGGCGGCGGCCGCGGCGGGATCCGGCTCGGCCTCCTGCGCGCCCAGGTAGAGCCCGCGGCGCCTCTCCAGGGGCCGGGTCCGCGGCGTCCCGAGTCGGGGCGTCGTGGGGCGGGCCCGGGTCCAGGCTTCTGTGGAGTGGGGGTGGGCGATCGCCGCCCCTTGGAAAGCTACGGACCGTCCTTGGCCACCAGCGGCTCTCCAGTGTCCCAAACGCAGGTCTGCCCTGAGCCCTCCTCTCCTTTTTCCTCCCGGTAAACTTCTTGGCTTCAAGAAAGTTGCATAATTCTCCAAGTCGGCAGGGACCCCTCCCCCATCCGGCCGGTCTGGCTGCCGCGGGACTGCAGGACACCTACCTACCTGTCTCCGTTTCTTTTCTCTCGGTTCTCTCCCGACCCCAGCCCTTCTCCAACTTTTATTATTTTTACTTTTTTTTTTTTTTTGCTCCATTGGGGATTGAACCTAGGGGCCTTCTCCCTCCGAGCCACATCCCCAGCCCTTTGTTGACTTTTTAAAAGAATTTTGAAACAGGATCTTAACTGTAATTGAGGCTGGCCTTGAACCTACGATCCTCCTGACTCAGCCTCCCAAGTGCCGAGATTACAGGCGTGAGCCACCACGCCCGGCTTTCACACCAGGCCGAGCTGATTTCCCCTTCTCCTTGCAGAAGATGAATCCGTCCTCGGCGCCCCCACCGCTGCCGCCTCCCGGGCAGCAAGTGGTCCATGTCACCCAGGACCTGGACACGGACCTCGAAGCCCTCTTCAACTCGGTCATGAACCCCAAGCCCAGCTCGTGGCGGAAGAAGATCCTGCCCGAGTCCTTCTTCAAGGAGCCGGACTCGGGCTCACACTCGCGCCAGTCCAGCACCGACTCGTCGGGCGGCCACCCGGGCCCGCGGCTGCCCGGCGGCGCCCAGCATGTCCGCTCGCACTCCTCGCCCGCCTCGCTGCAGCTGGGCCCGGGCGCGGGCGCCGCCGCCAGCCCCGCGCAGCAGCACGCGCACCTCCGCCAGCAGTCCTACGACGTGACCGACGAGCTGCCGCTGCCCCCCGGCTGGGAGATGACCTTCACCGCCGCGGGCCAGAGGTACTTCATTAAGTAAGTCTGCCTGCGGGGGCCCGGGGGGCACCGTGCGAGCGCACGAGTGTGTCTTCAGGAGCGAGAGGTGGCATGCGCCCTTCGGCTGTTCTTCCCCAAAGATCTGGAAAGCTGCTAGTAGGGACCGGGTTCCCCCGATGGGTGGACTTGTCAGGGATGGGAAGCCCAGGTGAAGTTCATCTGCGGTCCTGCAAGTCCCAAGACTTTCAGGGCATAGAAACTTATAGACTTAAGAGGGAAAAAGAAGTGTGAGGAGGTTCGCATCAACACAGAGGCGGCTTGGGTCAGGTGCCCGGCCCAGAGCCAGGCCCACCGGGATGTGACATCGGGGTAAAGAAAAGCGGGGAGCCAGGGAGGAAGAGGATCCCTAGTAGAGGAGCAGGTCTTCAGTCTCTTAATAACTTCTTGGGAAAAGTGCTCCGAGCCGGGTCAGATGACATAATGAACACACAGCTCAGTGACGTAATTACCATTAGCCACCGTGGGGTGACGTATTTGTGGGCTGGACCGACGGACGGTGTGGAAATTGGGTCAGGAGTTTTATTATGTCGTCGGGGGTAACCTAAAATACCGTCAAATCAGGAGCCGGCCTGTCTTCTTCCCTTCCCATCAGTCCAGCTTTGTGTGTGTGAGAGAGAGATTATCGTAGGTTGGGGGAGAATGCCTGGGGTTGTACCACTAAGCTACATTTCAGCCCCCCTCTTTTTTTTGTGGTACTGGGGTTCCTGGAAGCCCTTCTACCTCCGGGCTACACTCCCGGACCTATTGTTTTTTAATACTTTTTATTTGGAAACAGGGTCTCAAGCCAGCGGGAACCTGCGGGATCCTCCTATCTCCGCCTCCCAAGCGCAGGGATTACAAGTGTGCGCCACCACACCTGGCATCCCCCCTTCTTTTTAGTACTGGGGATGAAACCCAGGGGCATCGTACCTCTGAGCCACATACAACCCTATTTTATTCTTTTACTTTGAAATAGGGTCTCACTAAGTTGCAAATGGCCTCACTAAATTTCAGAGGCTGGCCACAAACCTGCAATCTTCCTGTCTCGGCCTCCCAAGTACTGAGATTATTAGCATGTGCCACCACGCCCGGCTGCAGACCCTTTTATTTATCTTTATTGATGCATTGCAGTTATACGTCATAATGAGGTTCAGAGTGACAAAAACAAGCGCACACAGTAGTTGGTTTATTTCCCTTCCGATCCCACCCCTCGCTCCGGTCCTCCCTGTACGAGTTATTGAGATAACTTCTTAGGAACCGTGTTCTTCAGTGAATCACGTGACCCCTCACCTCCCTCCCTTAATTCCCTTCCAGTATTTTATTGGAATCTCTTCCCATTTGTCTAAAGCCTTTTCTGTTTCCTAACTTCTTTTCAGCTTCCACACATGAGAGGAAATACACCAACCTTTCAGTTTCTGGGACTGGCTAATCTTACCATAATATCTCTAGTTCATCCAGTTTCCTGCAAATGGCATGATTTTGTTCTTTATGGCTGAATAAAATTCCACTGCATGAAGAGACCAGTTTCGTGATCCCTTCCTCTGTTGATGGACACCTAGGCTGGTTCCAGAGTTTGGTCTTGTGCAGTGTGCGGCTATAAATATGGATATACACGTATCACAATAATGTTCTGATTCCTTTGGCAAGTCACAGGGGAATGCTAGAGCTGCGTCACATGGTAGCTCCATTCCATCTTCTGAGGAAACTCCACGCCGATTTCCATAGCACCCACCCCTTTTTATCTAGAGACAGGATCTTCCTGAGTTGCCCAGGCTAGCTTCAAACTTTCATCTTCCTGCCTCAGCCTCCGGAGCCGCTTGGATTACAGGAGCCTGTCTACGCTGTTCCTTTGCTGTTCCCACTTTTTGATGTCATGAATTTTTTTTTTTTTACATTGCATTTGATTTGTCAATTTAGGTTGTTTAGGAAAATGTATTCTCAAACCCTAGGAGAGATTGTTTAAATTGTGGTACCCTAACATCATTGCATTCCTGGGGAGAAACCATGCTGGAACTTGAAATGTAAGCGTTGAGGTCACGGGGGTCAGGCTTCCAAAGGCCCAAATGCAAAAGTTGTGCCTGCTGGACCACTTGGTTCAGGGTTCCTGCACTTACTTGCCTGGCATCTGCTGCCAAGCAGGGAAATACCTGGGAACTTGCCTGAGAGTTCATTTTAAAGCCTGTGTTTCTTTGGCGGAGTAGCCGTGGTTCAAAAGTTATATTCAAAAGTTCAAAAAGTTGCCAGGCATGGTGGCACTTACTTGTAATTCCTGGGCTTGGGAGGCTGAGACAGGAGGATCACACAGGTTCGAAGCCAGCCTCAGCTACTGAGTGAGGCTCTCAGCAACTTAGCGAGACCCTGTTTCCAAATAAAGTATAAAATAGGTCTGGGGGTATAGTCTGGAGGTAAAAACCCCTGGGTTCCACCCCCAGTACCACACCAAAAAAAAAAAAAAAAAAAAAAAAAAAAGCCAGGCGTGGTGGCGCACGCTTGTAATCCCAGCATTCAGGAGGCTGAGACCTGGAGGATCACGGTTTGCGGACAGCCTCAGCTACTTAGTGAGGCCCTCTGCAACTCAGTGAGACCCAGTTTCAAAATAAAGAATAAAAAAATAGGGCAGGGGGTGTAGCTCAGAGGTCAAATGCCCCTGGGTTCCATCCCCAGACCCGCAAAAAAAAAAAAAAAAAAAAAAAAAAGTTCAAAGTTAAGACATAATGTGTTCTTTTTAAAGTTTAATCAAACTTTTTTTTTGGGAAATGGAGCCCAGGGGCATTTTACCAACGAGTGACACTTCCAGCCCAATTTTTTTATTCTTTATTTTTGAAACAGGGTCTCAGTGAGTTGCAAAGGGCCTCACCAAGTAGCTGATGCTGTCTGCAAACCGGGATCCTCCTGTCTCAGCCTCCCAAATGCTGGGATAAAAGTTTAATCAAACTTAATTGGCACTAATATCTGATCCTTGATTGCTATGAGAGGGGTCCTAAGAGTATGAAGCTGAGTAATGGGCAAGTTTTTTTTTCCCTTATATTTTGTTTTCTTTTGGTGACCTTGGCGATTGAATCCAAGGCCTTGTATATGCTAGACTGAGCTGCATCCCCAGCCCTTGGGTGACTTAATTAATTAATTTATTTATTTAGTAGTACGGGAGATGGAACCCAGAGGCATTCTACCTCTGAGCTAGACCTCCAGTCCTGTTTTATTCTTTATTTTGAAACAAGGTCTCACTGAGTTGCAAAGTTGCAAAATATCTCACTAAGTAGCTGAGGTTATTTGAGAACTTTAATAGCTAACTCTTGGATTCATAGTGGTGACCAGTTTTATTTTGTTGTTTTTGTTTTTATTTTGGTGGTACTGGGTATGGAATCCAGGTCCGGGGGCCTCTACCTCTGAGTTACACTTCCAGACCTATTTTATATTTTATTTGTAGACAGGATCTCATTAAGTTGCTGTGAGCCTCACTAAGCTGCTGAGGCTGGGTTTGAACCTCTGATCCTCCTGTTTCAGCCTCCCAAGTACTGGGATTACAAGCATGTACCACCACACCTGGCTGGAGACCAGTTCTTATTCCTTCCCCATTCCGAAGTTATTGAGAGCTTATGTGAGGAGTTCTGGTTCATTTTTTGTTTCCGAGGTTGGTACGAGATACACTGTGTGTGTGTGTGTGTGTGTGTGTGTGTGTGTGTGTGTGTGTGTGTGTGTGAGAGAGAGAGACACTGTGCATTGAACTTAAGGGCATTCTACTTCTGAACTGCGCCTCCAGCCCTATTTTATTTTTATTTGGAAACAGTCTCATTAGGTTGATAGGAGTCTCACTACTGCTAAGGTTGTCCTCAAATCTGTGATTCTTCTGTCTCAGCCTCCCAGGTACTGGGATTACAAGCATGCTGCACCAACCATACCTGGTCCTGAGACAGACTTGATGGTTTTTTTATTACACAGCTGGCCTCCTCTAGGTCATTGAGTGTAAAGATGTGTCAAGTGTAGACACCTACTTAATACTCTGATTTCTAAATGGTTGGTAGAAGTCAAGTATGTGATGTAATAACATGACATTTTTCTAAAGGTGATGATATCATGTATGTATGTATTTACTTATTTACTTATTTATTTATTGGGATTCTAAGAATTGGACCCAGGGGCATCCTACCTGCAAGCTACCCCCAAGCCCTATTTATTTTTTATGTTTTATTTGGAAACAAGACCTTGCTAAGTTGATGTGAGCCTCACGGAGTTGCTGAGGCTGGTTTCCAACGTATGATCCTCCTGTCTCTGCTTCCAAATATTGGGATTATAGGCGTGTGCAGTACTAGTGTTCTAAAGGATGTCATTAGTTTCTATAGTTCCTACAGATCCAGACAGCATCATATATTAAGTCCACTTAGCTAAATGCAGTTTTGCATATTTTATTATGACTAGTAACAAATATGAATTGAAAGAGACTCAATAATTTACAATACTTTGGTGGATCTTCTTTGGTTTTATGATTTTGTTTTGTTTTGTTTTGTTTTTGGTGCGGGGGATGGAAGCCAGGTGCATTCGACCTCTGAGCTACACCTCCAGCTCTATTTTATATTTTATTTTGAAACAGGGTCACAGTAGGTTGCTTAGGGCCTACGTTGCTCAGGAAAGCTTCAAACTTGTGATCCTTCTGTCTCAGCCTCCCAAGTATTGGGATTACAAGTGTTGCCGCCATACCCAGCTGGTCTCATGATTTTGAAAATTTTAATACACATATACATGGTATACGAACAGTATATATGGTTATTAAAAATATGAGATGAGGCAGGTGTGGTGGCTCACTCTTGTAATCCCAGCATTTGGGAGGCTGAGACAAAGAGGATCGTGGTTTGTGAACGGCCTCAGCTACTACTTAGTGAGGTCCTTTGCAACTCAAGAAAGACTATTTCAAAATAAAGAAAAGGAAGAAAGAAAAAAAGAAATGAGAGTTGGGCTAGCCTCCTATCTATGAAAATCTTGACAAAAAAGACTCTGAGCTGGGTGTGGTGGCGCACATTTGCAGTTCTAGTATTTGGAGGCTTAGACAGGAGGATTGCAGGCTTATGGCCAGCTTCAGCAACTTAGCAAGACCCTGTTTCAAAATAAAAGAATAAAATAGGGATGGGGGTGTAGCTTGGATGCAGAATACCCCTAAGTTCCATCCCTAGTAACACACACACACACACACACACACACACACACACACACACACCAAATCCTTTTATTTGTGTGTTTTGAATGATCAGAACAATCCAAAATTGTGATTTAGAGCAAAAATGGCAGATAGCCTTGGGTATAAAGTTGTGTTCCATTTCTGCCCATCCTCCCAGGCACAACCTCATCCCAACCCCAAAACAGAGTACATCTGACAGCCGAAAAAACGCATAAGCAGTATGCAGGCCTGATCTGCTGCTTTCTCTAAAAATTTAGTTGGCTAAGTGACTCAAAGAATTTCAGAACTTCAGAAATTAAGTCATTGTGACTATTGTCTTTCAGAATAAGTAATCTGCCAAAAGTCCGGAGTTTCTTTTAGAGCATTGTTGGAAGGTTGAATAAGGTGACTGTTAAATGTCACTCTTTGTTAGCCTCAAAAGGCCATGCATTAGCCCGGCGTGGTGGCGCACACTCCCAGCAACAGCAGCAGCAGCAGCATTCAGGAGGCTGAGGCCTGAGGATCATGGTTCACGGATAGCCTCAGCTACTTAGTGAGGCCCTCCTCAACTTAGTGAGACCTTGTTTCAAAATAAAGAATGAAAAATAGGGCAGGGGGTGTAACCCAGAGGTTGAATGTTCCTGGGTTCCATCCCCAGACTAGGAAAATAAATAAATAAATAAATAAGGTCATGTATTAAGTAGGAGCTTGAAAACTAGTGGCAACTGACTTTGACTTAATTTTCTTGAAGTCTGTACATGGCTGGGCTCCATTGTCTGTGAAATGGGGCTATCAGAAGAGTCTTGTTCTTGGCTGTATGAGTTGAGGGCTGTATAAGTCAGAAACCAGAGGATTTTAGAATTGACGAGAGTGTCAGGGGTGTGTGTGTGTGTATGTGTGTGTGTACGCATGTTTAGGAAACAGAAGCCAGGGAAATCTAAAGAAAGGCTTCGCTTTGTGGACATCATGTGGTTACTTCCTGGTGGACGCTGGGCTGGACCTCTGTTCCCATCTGTTTGCCAAGTAATTTTCCTCACCTTTCGCCACTTCCCCATCTGCACCAGGAGCTTTATGGGAAACGGAGCCTAGACAGCAAAAGCTGTAAAAGGTCTATTGTCATTTTCTCAGGTGAGACCGTTCCTGGCGTATGATGGAATCACTTTCTGGTACCTCCTGAAGGTTAACTTTCCTGGGCATTCACACCTTTTCTGTGGTGTCCCGGCATTCCTTAGGGGTGATGGGTAGCAGCGGAACCACACGTGACCTCTGCACATTGTCCCCAGGGCTCCTGTCCTCACAAGCTTATGCATTCGGGCTGGAGTGCCCAGGTGTTGCGCTCCTAGCAGCCTGGCATATTGACTTTGAACACAGGACACAGTGAATTTTCAGAGTGTTCTGGGTATAATGGAATATATATTTTTATTTTGGGTACATAAACCAGAAAACAAATAATTTTTTAAAAAAGAGAGCTAGGAGTGATGGCACATGCCCATAACCCAGTACTTGGGAAGCTGAGACAGCAGGATTGCAGGTTCAAGGACAACCTCAGTAAGTAATGAGACTCCCATCAGCCTCGTGAGACCCTGTTTCCAAATAAAAATAAAATCGGTCTGGGAATGTAGCTCAGAGGTAGAATGCCTCTGGTTTCAATCCCTAGTACCCTCTCACAATAAATAAATACATACACAATAAATACACAATAAATAAATACATAAATGAATACATAGAAAGGAAAATGGTGTAGCTTCTGTAGAATTTTTATCTTTATTCTAGTGACATTCTGGTAAAAAAACACATTTATTTGAATTACATAGTTCTGTAAGAAAAGGGATTTTATTCTATTTTTTACTTACAATTCTAACACTAAGATTTGATTGCCTTTTTTTTTCTTTTTTTTCTTTTTTTTGCAGTACTGGCTATAGAACCCAGGGGCATTCTACCTCTGAGCTCTACCCCCAGCCCTATTTTTTTATTCTTTATTTTGAAACAGGATCTCACTATGTTTTGGAGGGCCTCTCTGAGCAGCTGCTGTCCTCCTGTCTCTGCCTCCCAAGCTGGGGGATCACAAGCCTGTGCCCCCTTGCCCGGCTAGAATCCTCTTTTCTTAGCCTTTTGATTAGTTCTATCATTCACTTTTTGACCGTGACACCTTACCATTGCCAGAGTTCTAAACTTATAATCCATGTTTGATTTTCCCCAAAAAGTGATCTTCTTAATTTATAAATGATTCTTATGGTTGGAAAGAATAGGCACCTCTATATGATTACAATTCTGTAAAATGGTTCATTGCTCTATGTTTTTGGATTGAACTTTAGACTTGCACGTCTGGTCTGGTATTAGGTCTCTAAGGCCAGTCCAAACAGGAGGCCCCAGCACCAAAATCAAGTGGGATTTTTTCATTTCACTCTTCATCAGTTATTTATATTTGGGTCACTTTATGTATTTATTTGTTTAGTGGCACTGGGGATTCTACCTTCAAGCTCTTTTTATTTCTTGTCTTGTTAGGTTTTTAAAAGTTTGTCCAAATTGCTGAAGCTGTCCTTGAACCTGTGATCCTCCTCTCAGACTCCTAAGTACTGAAATTCTGTGTGCCACCACACCTGGTTATATTTGTAACACTTTAGTTTCTTCCTATTTGATCATGACTTTTTTTTTTTTCAGTATTGGGGATTAAACTCAGGGGCATTCTACCTCTGAGCTACACTCCCAGCCCTGTTTTTTTGTTTGTTTGTTTGTTTGTTTTGTTTTTTCTGGGTCTGGGGATGGAACCCAGAGGCATTCAATCTCCGAGCTACACCTCCTGCCCTATTTTTTATTCTTTATTTTGAAACAGGGTTTCACTAAGTTGTGGAGGGCCTCACTAAGTAGCTGAGGCTGAGATCCTCCTATCTCAGCCTCCCCAATGCTGGGATTACAAGCGTGCACCGCCACGCCCGGCTTCCAGCCCTATTTTTAATTCTTTTTTTTTATCAGGAATGGCGGCACATGCCTGTCATCCTAGTACTTGGGAGATCATGACTGAGGATGGCAGGTTCTGGGTCACCCTCAGCAATTTATCCTTAGTAATTTATCAGGACCTTGTTTCAAAGAAAACAAAATAGGGCTAGGCGTCTACCTGATGTCCCTGGGTTCAATCTCCTGTACCACTCCCTCCATCCCCCCCAAAGAAGGTGACAATATCCTGTACCTATTATCATGAAGGGCCTTTTGTCATTAAAAAATAGTGCCAGCTGCCTCAATTTCCTTGTCTGTAAAATGAGAATAGTAATACTTATCTCTTGGTGGTTTGAAAGATTAAATAAAGCCTGGAGCTATGCAACTCCTTGGATCCTGTGGCAGGAAGATCACAAGTTCAAGGCCAGCAGAGAATTCTCAGCCATACCCTGAGACCCTGTCTGCACACCTGTAATCCCAGTACTTGGGAAGCTGAGACAGGAGGATCATAGGTTCATGGACAGCCTCAGCAATTCAGCTAGGTCCTCAGAAACATACTTAAGACCTGATGCTAAAGTAAAATATAAAAATGACCGAGAGTAGAGCCGGGCGTGGTGGCGCACGCTTGTAATCCCTGTGCTTGGAAGGCAGAGACAGGAGGATCACGCAGGTTCAAAGCCAGCCACGCACGCTGGCTTAGGAGACCCTGTTTCCAAATAAAAATGTAAAAAAATAGGTCTGGGAGTGTAGCCCGGAGGTAGAAGGACTTCTAGGAACCCCAGTACCACCAAAAAAAAAAAAAAAAAAAAGGACCGAGAGTAGGGAGTACCGCTCAGATTTAGAACGTCTCTGACAATCCCTTGTACCCCCCCCAAAAAAAAAAAAAGAAAAAGGAAAGAAAGATTGGATGAGATAACATTTAAAGCATCTGGCCCGTAGCAAATGGCGAATGTTCCGTACAAGTTACTTCTTGCCTCCCCTCTCTTCTCCCTTGGTACAAGTACACTGACTACCTGGCCAAACTCAGGGGCAGAAACCTTGGCAGGAGGTGATTTTTTGTTTTTTTTTTTTTTACTCCTGGTTTGGTTTTGGCTCTGAATAACAACATAGATCTGGAGTTGAACGTCGGTTTTTAAAGTTAGAATAAGGACTTGGTGTCAATCTTATTTTTATTTTTTATTTTATTATTTTTTTGTGGTGCTTGAGATGGAACCCAGGGGCATTCTACCTCTGAGTGGCACTTCCAGCCCTATATTATTTATTTATTTATTTATTTATTTATTTATTTATTTATTTATTTATTGCGGGTCTGGAGATGGAACCCAGGGCAGTTGACCTTTGAGCTATACCCCCTTCCCTGTTTTTTATTTTTTATTTTGAAACAGGGTTTCACTAAGCCGCAGAGGGCTGAGGCTGTCCGCAAACTGCGATCCTCTGGTCTCAGCCTCCCGAATGCTGGGATTACAAGCGTGGGCTACCACTCCCGGGTATTCTTTATTTTGAAACAGGATCTCACTGAGTCGTCAAGGGCCTCACTAATTAGCTAAGGCTGTCCATGCACCACGATCCTCCTGTCTCAGCCTCCCGAATGCTGGGATTATACATGTGCTCAATCAAGCCCGGTTTTCAATCTTATTTTTTATTTTTTGGTTGTACTGGGGGTGGAACCCAGAGGCTTTCTACCTCCGGGCCATACTCCCAGACCCTTTTTTTATATTTTATTTGGAAACAGGGTCTCACTAAGTTGCTGGAAGCCTCACTGAGTAGCTGAGGCTGGCTTCAAACCCGTGCGATCCTCCTGTCTCAGCCTCCCAAGCGCAGGGATTACAAGCCTGCGCCACCACGCCCGGCTCAATCTTATTTTTAAAAAACCTAAGCAGGAGAGCCGGGCGTGGTGACACACGCTTGTAATCCCAGCATTCGGGAGGCTGAGACCGGAGGATTTCGGTTCACGGACAGCCTCAGCTACTTAGTGAGGCCCTCTGCAACTCAGTGAGACCCGGTTTCAAAATAAAGAATAAAAAATAGGGCAGTGTGTGTAGCTCGGAGGTAGAATACCCCTGGGTTCCATCTCCAGACCGCAAAAAAAAAAAAAAAAAAAAAAAAGCCTATGCAGGAACGCCCACCTTGGGTACCCTTTCCTTCCCTTCAGCACCTCAGCAGAGGATACCCAACCCCTTCTGAGGACTGTCTTTAGTTTTGGGGATCTGGCTTGTAGCTCCTGGGGGAGAGGGAGGTGATGGGAGAGCTGAGGATGGAAGAAAACTGACTTTGGTTGGTGGCCTGGTCTGTGCTGGGGCTGAGCCAGCACCTCCAGGATGACACTGTATGGATGCTTTTTTTTATATATAGCCCTAGGCGATTTTCTGTTTACCCTTTGAATCCTGACTGTGGCCCCTGTGACTAGGTCCATATCATTATCTCATTTTACTGTTGAGGGAACTGAGACTTCTGATGCTAAATTAGATGTCCCGGAGTCACAGAACAGATGAGTGACAGAGATGGGAGTAGAATTGCATCGGGTCCCATCCTGTGCGCCCGCTCTTGTGCCATGCCGGGGATTGAACAGCCGAGGCTGTCTGTGAAATGTGATCCTCTGGCCTCAGCCTCCCGAATGCTGGGATTACAAGCATGCATTTTATTTCCAGAGTATGCTCTACTCCTTTTTTTTTTTTTTTTTTTTTTTAACATTTTGGTTTTGAAACAGGGTCTCGCTAGGTTGCTGGAGTGACTAAGTTGCCGAGGCTGATCTTGAACACGTGATCCTCTGGTCTCAGCCTCCCAGGTACTGGGATTGTATATATACCACCACATCTGGCTAAG
The DNA here is from genome assembly GCF_963383645.1 of Muscardinus avellanarius. Classification (NCBI taxonomy): domain Eukaryota; kingdom Metazoa; phylum Chordata; class Mammalia; order Rodentia; family Gliridae; genus Muscardinus; species Muscardinus avellanarius. The sequence continues at coordinate 123,358,658 of NC_137790.1, forward strand.
GTTGAGACTTTGTGTGTGTGTGTGTGTGTGTGTGTGTGTGTGTGTGATACTGTGGATGGAACCCAGGGGCGTTCTACCTCTGAGCTACATCCCCAGCTCTACTTTTTATTCTTTATTTTGAAATAGGATCACTGAGTCCCAAAGGGCCTAAGTAATAGCTGAGGCTGTCCTCAAACCTCGATCCTCCTGTCTCAGCCTCCTGAATGCTGGGATTACAAGCCTGCGCCACCACACCCAGCAGGTTAAGACATTTTTAACCTGTTGAGTTTAAGTAGACTTTAAGATTTCCAAGGGTATTATGGAAGGGGCGAGAGGTGCTAGAAATAAATATAATAATTTTTTTTTTCTGTGCTGAGAATGAAACCCAGGGCTTTGTACATACTAGGCAAGTGTTCTACCACTGAGCTACATTCCCAACCTCAGTAATTTAGTTTTGGAAAAGGGAAAAATAAAGTAAGAATCTCAAAAATATGGAGAACAGGTTTTCATATAATCCCCAGTTTCCTTATTATCTCTGGTGTCTTTGCCAAGCACCAGTTTCCCCATTTCTAGGTCTAATGCTGTAGAAAGGACCACACATTTATTATTGTTATTATTATTATTTTTTGTGGTACTGGGGTTTAAACCCAGGGGCATTGTACCTTTGAGCCACACCCTCAGCCCTATTTGATTTTTTAATTTTGAAACAGTGCCTGACTAGGTTTCTGAGAGTCTCCCTGTGTTGTTGAGACTGTCCTCGAGCCTGCAGTCCTCCTTCTGAGCCTCCCAAGCACTGAGATTATAAGCTTGAGCCATCGCTTCTGCCTACACATTTCCTCATTTAAACATCCTTGAAAATGGGGTCTGAAATTAGTGTTTTACTTTATTTTATTTTATTTTATTTGGTACTGGGGATGGAACCCAGGGGCATTCTACCTCTGAGCTATACTCCCAGTTCTATTTTTTATTCTTTATTTTGAAACAGGGTCTCAGTGAGTTGCAAAGGGCCTCACTAAGTAGCCGAGGCTGTCTGTGAAATGTGATCCTCTGGCCTCAGCCTCCCGAATGCTGGGATTACAAGCGTGAGCCACCACTCTCCGCTGAAATGAGTGTTTTATAAATAATCAAGATGAGTTAGAAGATTTTGGTAAAAATATTACTCTAATTGATATAATTACCTTTGGCCGTAAGGAAAACGATAATCTCCGCTCCTAGGTGGGGTACAATCTTCGTCACGGTTTGTGATGCACAGGGCTGCTGTTGCTGGGATGCGTCATACTAAATTATAGCCATCCAAAAAAAAAAAAAAAGCAGATTATGTTTGGAGAGCATCAGTTAAAAATTTATGGTTCTGAATATTGTGTAACTATAGTTGCAGATAAATATTTATCTCTCCTATCTTGGGTTCTCTTGTTTGCCAGAACTGTCTGATCTCTGGCAAAGAGATTAACTACGATTAATGCAGGTGAATTCTCCAGGCTGTATTTGATAATAGCCAACCGGTGTGAGTTTGGGTACATGTTACAGTGAAAGCTCGTATTGTGGCTCAGGTCATTCTGTAAAATTTTGCCCCTTTGGTTGCTCCTGATGGCCGTGTCACAGGTTTGAGATTTGTGTTAACATGAGAACTTAGTAGGCGGGATTACGAATCATAAAAGAAGCAATAAACTTCAGAACTCCGCATGATATCACTTAGGTTTCCTGAAAGATGCGTTCTCGAGTCTACTTGTCCTCACTGTAATGGGTTTGTATTTTATGTACTATGTGAAATACGAGCCTAAGTATGTGCAGCTTTGGGCAAATACAGATTCTTTTCACATTAACTATGTCATTGAACATATATTTGGCTATATGTGATTTTAATATAAAATTGAACCACAAACCCATCTCGTAGAAAAACTTGAAAGAAAGATGGATACAGAGACATGAGTAGCTACTGAAAAGGTACTTAACAGTGTACTTTAAAGGTATACTGTGGCGGGATGGATAATCCTAGTACTTGGAAGGCTGAGACAGGAGGAAAGCAGGTTTAAGATCAGCCTCAGTAATTTTAGTGAGGCTCTCAGAAACCTAGCAAGATTCTCTTTAAATAAATAAATAAATAAATAAATAAATAAATAAGCTGGACCTGGTGGCTCACGCTTATAATCCCAGCATTTGGGAGGCTGACAGGAGGATCACGGTCCGCAGACAGCGTCGGCTGCTATGTGAGGCCCTCTGCAACTTAGTGAGACCCTGTTTCAAAATAAAGAATAAAAAGTAGAGCTGGGGGTATAGCTCAGAGGTAGAATGCCTCTGGGTTCCATCCCCAGTACTTCAAAAATAAATAAATAAATAAATAAATAAATAAATAAATAAATAATACAATAGGACTGGGGGTATAGTTTGGAGATAGAATGTCTCTGAATTCAATCCCCAGTACCAAACACACACACACACACACACACACACACACACACACACACACACACGTTAAGCTATAACCACAATCTCATTTTTTCTTAGGCTTCTCAGAAGAGTTTAGTTATCCTATCTGTGGTCTTAGAAAAGTTCAGCTCGTGTTATTTTTATTTTTATATTTTGCATTACTGGGGATTGAACCCATGGAGGCATTCTACCTCTGAGCTACATCCCCAGTCCTATTTTTTATTCTTTATTTTGTAACAGGGTCTCACTAAGTTACAGGTAGCCTCGCTACGTTGCTGAGGCTGGCTTTGAACCCGAAATCCTCCTGTCTCAGCCTCCCAAGTCCTCGAATTACAAGCGTGCACCACCACGCCCGGCCCAGCTCGAGTTATTGATCATGCATTTCTGGTTTCTGAGTATGAAGGTAGTAAGAGTGTGCTTCTTGACTTTGGAAGGTGGCGTCCTCAAGCAAAAGTCCAAGGGCTGTAACCCCTTCCGTACACAGTGGGCCGTTGTTCTTCCTGTTTATCTGTTGCTTACATTTTAATAACTATTGAGTAGTCAGTGAAAACAGAGCAGGGCTCAGGGTTATTATGAACAATTTGGAGTGTCAACATTAAAGGAATGATTTTTAAAAATTAGATCCCAAATTGTTGAAGCTTTGGCCTGATGCTGGCAGGTGGTTAGAGGAAGGGACGGAGCAGCACAGACCCTTTTAATTATTAGCCGTAGTGAAGTAAGTCATGCTTGGCCACGGTGCTCTCTGTTTAACTGAATAATTGCCAGCCCTACTTAATTGGTTGAAAGCCATTAAAGGACTCAAGATTTCCCAGTTGCACACGCTTTGGAATGTTCTACCTACCTCATAGGTGTGAGTAAGGGGCCTGTGGTCTGGCTAATTAAAGTACGTTGTCCATGCAGACCTTCAGACAGCGTCATCAACCAGTTACATGGAAGGGTTCTTGGAAGGTCCTTCTGTGGTTAAAAACTGTGGTGACCAGACTTATCGTATGGAGCCCAGGTTTGAGAGCTGCTGAGAAAGGGCACTATCAACTTCCAAGTGGGCATGGAGGTGTAAACGGATGCCAGGGAGCCGCTTCAGCTCAACAGGAGAGCATAGTTGCTGACACTTAGGACAAATGGCTTCTTGAAACAATGTCTCTTTTGTACTAGGAGATAGGGTCTGCCAGGAAGGAGACAAAAAACGCTATATTGTGGAACAAGATTAAAGGATACTGCATCATAAATAATATTCAATGCCATTAATATAGGGGGTTTTGAGCAGCTGGGCGTGGTGATGCACTCTTGTAATCCCAGCATTTGGGAGGCTGAGACCAGAGGATCGCGGTTCGTGGACAGCCCAGCTACTTAGTGAGGCCCTCTGCAACTCAGTGAGACCCTGTTTCAAAATAAAGAATAAAAAATTGGGCAGGGGGTGCAGCTCAGAGGTCAAATGCCTCTGGGTTCCATCTCCAGACACACACCCCGAAAATATATAGGGGTGTTTGTTTCCAAAATGTAATGTTTTAAAAACCTGATTTGCAGGCCAGAGTGGTGGCACACGCTTGTAATCCCAGCATTTGGGGAGACTGAGACAGGAGGATCGAGGCTTGAGGACAGCCTCAACTATTTAGTGAGGCCCTTTGCAACTAGTGAGACCCTGTTTCAAAATAAATAATAAAAAATAGGGCTGTGGGTGTCGCTCGGAAGTAGAATGCTTCTGGGTTCCATCCCTGATACTGCAAAAAACAAAAACAAAAAACAAAAACAAAAAATAAAAAACCTGATTTGCCAGTGATTGGATACATAAATTTATTATGGCTCTGAATATGTCCATATCGAGACTATTATAATAAACAGTACATCTGTATAGAAAGTACAGAATAAGTAAACTGCAATGACAGTGTTTTACTGACAGTCTGGTTCATTAAACAGTGAACTACCAAAAGCAGTTTATTGGCCATATATAAAATGTTTTTACCTGTTGGTGTCTAGGACTAGAAAAACGCAGTTCATCCAGTCTATATTGGTTCCAACCTTCAATAAGAGACAAGAGCATTAGTTTATGACAACCAGATAAGAGCAAGCTAGAGAAATTTTAATAAATTCTCTAACATGTGACTGTGTGGATCTGATAAATAGTTCTGATCGTTTTCCTTTAATTATGAATGGGCTTTGGACATGAGAGGTTGCTTGGAATTTTTTTTTTTTTTTTTTTTTTTTTTTTGTGGTACTGGGGGTGGAACCCAGAGGCTTTCTACCTCCGGGCTATACTCCCAGACCTTTTTTATATTTTATTTGGAAACAGGGTCTCACTAAGTTGCTGAGAGCCTCACTAAGTAGCTGAGACTGACTTGGAACCCATGCGATCCTCCTGTCTCAGCCTCCTAAGCGCAGGGATTACAAGCGTGCGCCACCACGCCCGGCAGTTGCTTGGAATTAAAAAAGTTGTTTTTTAACATTGTTGATTCTGGTGGAGATGCAAATACTTGATACCGTGGAGAAAACGGGACATGTTGTTTAGAGGGATTTTGTACGAAAAGCAGGCAAGATTCTTGTGAAAAGTGGGCTATGAGATCCAAGAAGTCTTGTTTGTGCCCCTGTGCAGTCATAAAATGTCAAAGGTGAGATGGTGTGGTGGCACACACCTACCAATACTTGGGTAGGTTCAAAGCCAGCCTTGTCAACTTAGCGAGGCCCTGTTTCAAAATAAAATAGAGCTGAGGATCCAGCTTGGAGATAGAGTACCCCTGGGTTCAATCCCTACTACCAAAAAGAAAAAAAAAAGTCAAAAGTGAACTTATGGGGAGATGGAGGGGGTAATGGGATATATGGAACAAGTGTCCAGAATTGTGTGTTTATAAAAGACCTAGAGATGTTTGCAGTGTCCTTTGATATAGGATAAGACCAGAAATATTTGCCTAAATTGTTTATAGGATAATAGAAGAGGTAATTTTACTCAGAATAATAAATAATAAAAATAATAAATAATAAATAATAATAAATAATAAATAATAAATTTTACTCAGAAAAACAATTTATTCATTTCAGGACATTTGAAAAGAATATCCTTTGTAGTCCACAAGTGGAACTTTTTGAAATGGGCCAATTAGAAAAAGAATGGCCAGGTGCCTTGAAGTGGCATTGCGTGGTGTCTTTCTGCAGCACCCCAAAGACGGAGTATGGGAATGCAGATTTGCAGGATGTGCAGAGACCCGGAGATTGCTTCCCTAGAGTTAGCTCGCAGGGATTTTTGCTCTCCAGCCTGACCGTGGAGTGGTCGTCTTTGCTCTGCTGCCTGCCTGGGGCCTGCTTGGCTTGAATTTAAAAACCTGTTTGTTTCTCCCATCAGCCGTCAGCCGGCTGGGCCTTACCCATAATTCCTGAACTTTGATTACAGAGGTTATTAGAGGACAACAGCTTCTTTGTAAAAGAACATGTCTAATACTCTGGGGTCTAGCGTGACTAGCGGATATAAATTGTATGGAAGCAATTAAATGAGAAGGAAATGTCGTGTGGGCTGAATTTAAATGTACGGACTTATGCGTTGGTCTTTTTTTTTTTTTTTTTAACTTATACCGAGAAGGATGGAGAGAGAAAAATAAAAGGAGAGAAGAGAAATAGCTTGAACAAGTCAGAGAAGCACATACAGAAACAAGAAGCAATGAGTCATTTTACTTTTTGTGGTACTGGAATCAAACCCAGGGGCATTCTACCTCTGAACTTCACCCTCAGCCTTGTTTTAATTTTTATTTTGAAACTGGGTCTTGCTAGGTTGATGATGAGAGTCTCACTATTTACCGAAGCTGTCCTCGAACCTGTGATCCTCCTGTCTCACCCTCCCAAGTACAGGAATCACAGAGAGAGTCATTTTAATGCCCAGTTGATCTGGACGTGGTGGCATACACGTGTAATCCCAGTACTTGGGAGGCTGAGATTGGAGGATCGTAGGTTTGAAGCCAGCCTCAGCTACTTAGTGAGGCCCTCCGCAACTTAGTGAGATCCTGTTTCCAAATAAGAAATAAAATCGAGTTGGGAGTATAACTTGAGGTAGAATTCCTCTGAGTTCAATTCTCAGTACCAAAACAAATAAACGAATGTATTTGGTTAAAAATCCAAAGTTAATGCCAGGCGTGGTGACGCACGGTTGTAATCCCCGCCCTTGGGAGGCGGAGACAGGAGGATCGCGCAGGTTCGAAGCCAGCTGTGCTGGCGTAAGAGACCCTGTTTCAAAAAATATAAAATAGGTCTGGGAGTGTAGCCCGGAGGTAGAAGGGCTTCCAGGAACCCCAGTACCACCAAAAAAAAAAAAAAAAAAAAAAAAACCCTCCAAAATTAAGACCTGGTATTATGTAAATCCCATGGTTTTGCATATGAGCTCTTTAAAAATAAAAAAATGTTAAAATATAAAATTACACTCTGGTTGGGGGCTTGTATCTTCTGGCCACCTTCATGTCAAGGCACATATGTAAAGAGATTTTATTTTTTTTGGAATATGCTTAATAAATAGACCTGAAGGAGGCTCTGAAAAATGATTACAGAGCTGCTTTTTCCAGTTTTCATCTTATGTTCATGGCCGCTGCATATTTTCTACCAAGTGGCTTGTCCTTGGTTTTTTATTGATTAAGAACAGTGGGTGAAACTCGGGAAGCTGAGACAGAAGGACTGCAGGTTTGTGGACAACTTCAATGTAGTGAGACTCTCAGCACTTAGCAAGACCCTATTTCAAAACAAAACAGAAAAAAGGGGTTAGAGTATAGCTCAGAGGTAGAATGCCCCTGGGTTCAATCAGCAGTACCAAATAATAACAATGATGATAATTATGATGATGATAATGATAATAATAATAATTATAATGAATAGTGTATATTTCTTTCTTTTTTTTGGTGCTGGGGATTGAACCATGCCTGGCTCAAACCTTTATTTTTGCTTATGCTTTATTTCCATTCTTTATACTGTGAACTCCTTACTACAAGAACCAAATTTCTTTTCTCTCCTCTCTCTCTCTCTCTCTCTCTCTCTCTTTTTTTTTTTTTTTGTGGGTCTGGGGATGGAACCCAGAGGCATTTGACCTCCGAGCTACACCCCGTGCCCAATTTTTTATTCTTTATTTTGAAACAGTATCTCACTGAGTTGCAGAGGGCCTCACTAAGCAGCTGAGGCTGTCCGCAAACCATGATCCTCCGGTCTCAGCCTCCCAAATGCTGGGATTACAAGTGTGCATCGCCACGCCCGGCAAGAACCAAATTTCACTGCGTCGTAATTCTCCAGTGTCTGGTCCAAAGCTCGGTACACGGAGGAGGTATTCAATGACTTTCCTGAAAGAAACATAAATGATTTTTTAAAATGTCTCTATTATTTAGTGATTCTTTCCCATGCAGTAAACCAGTGCGTATTTAGTGAGCTCCTACTGTGTGCCACTGTGCTGAGCATAGGGAAGACACATAAAGTTTATTTCACTTGGGGATCAAACCAACCTTGCCCATGATGCCAGGCCAGCACATTGACATTCTCAGCCCTTCAATTTGGAGTATGTTCATTCATTGCATTAATTCCTTAGTCTGATTATAAATTCTAAGAAGTGACTTCCTCAAGCAGAGCCATGAAGATCCAAGAGAGAAAGAGAGGCTAGGAACAAACCCATATATCCATCTAGCCCCCAGTTATTTCCCATGCCTCTTAGTGGAAATTTACACCTTTCCGATGAGCCCAAGGGAGTGACCTTTCCCGGCAGAGCTGGAGAGGTAGAGAAGGAGGCTGTTTCGGTTTCAAAGGACTTTTTAGGATGCAGAATAAATAGGGAAAATTGAGAGCTCGACAGAATTGTAATTAAGCAGATTAACTCATGGTGTCAGTAGCGAGGGCAGCGATTGTTGGAGCTACCCGACGGTCTCACCATCATCCATACACTTGAAAGGAAATTTAGCCAGATAAACCAAAGGGAAGGATCTGATCCATATATTCATTATTAACATCTTCTTTTACAAATGTGACTTGAGCTGGTTTGTTTTTTACATGTCTTTAAGCTGCACAGATCCAAGATGTAACAGGTTGTTATCTTTTCAGATCTCAGGAGAGCAGGAGAATGCATCTCCTTTTCTCATAAGCCAGGGTTTACGTTACACATCAGCAGCCACATATTTAAGTGCAACGTCATCAATTTTTTTTAAATTGCGCAAGTTAGCCAGATGTAGTGGTGCATGCCTATATTCCCAGCACTTGGGAGGCCAAGATAGGAGAGCTACAGGTTCAAGGCCAGCCTCAGAAACTCAGTGAGGCTCCAGCAACCTAGGGAGACCCTCTTTCAAAATAACAGATAAAATAGGGTTGGGGATATAGCTTAGAGGTAGAACGCCCCTGGGTTCAATCTCCAGTACTAAAACAAAAACTTGCCCAAAGTTACACATGAATGAATTCTTGCTTTAAGAAATTCAGACAGAGTGACAGTGTCTCTTGGCTGGGTGTCCTTCCCTGTCAGAGCCTCCTCTGGCCCCTTCCGACCCTCTCCAGCCCAGGGAGTCGTGCTCCTCCAGGTTCACGTCCCTTGACTTCGGGTGCTGAAGGCCCCTGGGCTGAAGTCCTCTCACCTCTGTCCAGCCCTCCGTCCCCTTCACTCTGTCGTGGAGGCCCATCTAGACTCAGCTCCTGTCTGACTACTCAGCACTTAGGATCTTTCCCTCCTCTGCGCCCACTGTAGGGCCTAACTTCACTTGTCGAGGCTTGCAGAAGCCCAACCAGGTTTAAGACCTCTGGGGTTTGCCATTATAACCTGGCGTGGCCTTGATAGCTATTAGCTATTACCACCCCCATCCCCATCCTCATTCTTGCAGCCCTAGGCAATCACAGATGCACCTTCTGTTTCCATATTTTGCCTATTCTGGACATCTTGTAAAAATAGAACTAGGTAATATGTGGTCTTGCAGGGGTAGAAACACTTGGGCATGGTGTTTCGGGGGATCATCCATGTTCTAATACGCACCAGTACTTCACTGTTCTTAAAGGTCTTGATTTGTACAGATAGACCACATTTTGTTTGATTTGCTTCCATTGTTTAATAGGTTATTTCTATTTCTATTTTATTTTATTTTATTTTGCGGATCTGGGGATGGAACCCAGAAGAATTCTACCTCTGAGCTACACCCCCTGCCCTATTTTTTATTCTTTATTTTGAAATGGGGTCTCACTAAGTTGCAAAGGTCCTCACTAAGTAGCTGAGGCTGTCTGTGAACTGCGATCCTCCGGTCTCAGCCTCCCGAATGCTGGGATTACAAGCGTGCGCCGCCATGCCTGGCTAGGTTATTTCTATTTTTGAAGATAAAGTAGCTTTTCTTCTTTTCTTTCCCTTCCCCTCCATTGTCTGCCTGCCTGCCTGCCTGCCTGCCTGCCTGCCTTCCTTCCTTCCTTCCCTTCTTTCTGGGGATTAAACCCTGGGGCAGTCTACTTCTGAGCTATACTCCCAGCCCTTTTTAAAATCATTTGTTTTGAATGATGGTCTCTCTAGTTTGCTAAGAGTCTTGTTAATATTGTTGAGGTTGTTCTTGAACTCAAGATCCTCCAGTTTTAGTCTCCCAAGTACTGAGATTACAGGTGTGCACCACCATGCCCCCTTCATTGGCTTCTTGTTTGTTTGTTTGTTTGTTTTTCCTAGTTTTAGGGATTGAATGCAGGGCCTCATGTGCCAGGCAGACATTCCGCCACTGAGCTACATCCCCAGCCTACCTCTATTGCTTAAAAAGTAGGAGGTGGGGCCTAATGGCTGTGTTTGCACCGTGTGGACAGACAGGGTGGACACCCGGTCATCAGCAGCAGAGAGCAGTCATGGGGAGTACTCGTGAGTCCTGTCGTCACACATTTTCTGTCTTGAATCATGACTCTGCTGCTTAATGAGCTTACACAATTCAGCAGCTCTGGTTCCCTCCTTTGTTAGATGGAAACTACCTTGCGTGTTTCTCTATCATCAGGACCATGCTGGAAAGGGTGTGGGGCCTGGGACAGCTCAAGTGCTGCAAAGGCTATAAAAATAAGTAAGTATGAGCCGGGCGTGGTGGCGCACGCTTGTAATCCCCGTGCTTGGGAGGCTGAGACAGGAGGATCGCACGGGTTTGAAGCCGGCCTCATCTACTTAGTGAGGCTCTCAGCAACTTAGTGAGACCCTGTTTCCAAATAGAATATAAAAAAGGTCTGGGAGTATAGCCCAGAGGTAGAAAGCCTCTGGGTTCCACCCCCAGTACCACCAAAAAAAAAAAAAAAGTAAGTATGTAAGTAAATGAAGTTATAAAAGTGTGATCCTCCTGTCTCAGCCTTCCAGATGCTGGGATTACAAGCGTGCGCTCCCATGCCTGGCTCTCATTTCTTTCTTATGTGCTATCTATTGCCTCTCGGAAATTTACAGGAGCTTTTAATGCACTGTTGAGTACCGGTCACATTTGAAGCGAAAGCTATTTATTGAAGACTATCATAGTAGAGGCTATATTCATAGCTCCTTTTCAGCCCGCAGCATGACGCTGGGTACCTTTTTTTTTTTTTTTTTTGGTGGTACTGGAGATGGAACCCTTCTACCTCCAGGCTACACTCCCAGACCTATTTTATATTTTTATTTGGAAACAGGGTCTCTTAAGCCAGCGAGGCTGGCTTCAAAGCTGCACGATCCTCCTGTCTCTGCCTCCCAAGCGCGGGGATTACAAGCGTGCGCCACCATGCCTGGCACATGCCAGGCATGCCATTTTACTGGCATTTGGAAAAAGGTTGATTGAGGGGGACTGTTGTTCCCTGATCTGGGAAGACAAAGCACAGGAGAGGTTTTGGAAAAGCCACAGGTTCCTGGGGAGCCTCTGAAGCCACGTTCAAATCTCAGTCTGGGAGACTTAGCTTTGCAGGTTTCCTAACCCAAAAAAATATCGAATTCCTTCTTAAGTGATCTCTGAGGTCCTTCTCTATAAGGATATAAATGTCCTAAGCAAACAAGCTGGAAATATAAATGTAAGTACTTTTATGAGCCAGAGGGGTTCTGATGTAATATGGAAGAAAGGTAATTTAGTTAGATTGAGAAAAGAACAAAGTTATTATTTTATTTTCATAAATAGCAATATTTATTTTTTTGTGGCACTGGGGATTGAACCAGGGGCATTCTACCTCTGAGCTACACCCCTCAGCCCTATTTAATCTTTATTTGAAATAGGGTTTTGCTAGGTTGATAAGACGCTCACTACTTGCTGAGGCTGTACTCAAACCTGCGATCCTTCTGTCTCAGCCTCCCAAGTACTGGAATTACAAACGTGTGCCACCACACCCGGCTAGCAATATTCATTTAAATAGGGAGGCTCAAGTCTTTCCTGTCTTCATAATTGGACATGGTATAGGGTTTGGGGGTATTTGTTGAATATGTAAGGAAAAAAACGTGTTCTTCTCTCTCTCTCTCTCTCTCTCTCTCTCTCTCTCTCTCTCTCTCTCTCTCTCTCTCTCTCTCTGCAGTACTGGAGATGGCCCCCAGGGGCATTTTATCTCCAAGCTACAACCCCCAGCCTTATTTTTTATTCTTTATTTTGAAACAGGGTCTCACTGAGTAGCTGAAGCTGTCTGCAAACCACAGTACTCCTGTCTCAGCCTCCCGAATGCTGGGATTGCAACCGTGTGCCACTACGCCCGGCAATCTTTTCTCGAAATACTTGGCAGAGTTTACTGCTAGAAGAAGGATGTGTAAGACTAGTATCATTAGGTGAGGGTTTTTCCCCTAGTGGTTAAGTCTGAAGTAGCTAGAATTGATCTAGGTAACCATTTTCTCAGTCTTAAAAAACTCACCTATTTTTCCTGTTGGCAGCAATGTACACACTCCATTAAATGGAAAAAGATATCCCTTGGGGAAGAATTAGCCTACTACATGAAGCAGCAAACAATACCAACAGCCAAAAAATAGCCTTCAACGATATTTATTTCTTAGAATAGTATTTGTTCTTTGGGGTTTTCCTCTTGCCGCACAGAGCTCACAAAGTGCCCAGATTGGCTTAATAATTGTCTTTTATTCCTTTAGAATTTTTTAGACAATAATACCTCCTTAAAAATAAAAACTCTCTCAAAGGCTGCCCTGTATAGGAAAAAAGGACCTATCGTAGAGAACTTTTTTTTTTTTTTTTTTTTTGGTGGTACTGGGATTGAACCAGGGGACATTCTACTTCTGAGATACATCCCATATATATCTTCAATGTTATTTTACTTTTCATTTTGAAACAGAGGCTAACCTAGTTGCTGAGGCCCTCACTCAGTTGCTGAGGCCATTTTGAACCTGCAATCCTGGCTCAGCCTCTCAAGTATTGGGATTACAGGTGTATACCATCACGCGTGGGTTCCCAAGATAACTTTGAATCTATCAATGGATGTAAACCCCTGTGATTTCAAAGACCCTATAGCATGGGAGCCTTTGGTCGGTTTAGTTCAGAATTCGACCAGCTCAATTTATTTATTTATATACTTAATTTATTTAATTAATTTATTTTGTGGTACTGGAGATTGAGCCTTAGGGCATTCTACCTCCAAGCTATACTCCCAGCCCTATTTTATTTTTATTTTGAAACAGGGTCTCTTTAGGTTGATGAGAATCTCACTACTTCCTGAGGCAGGGCTTGAACCTGCAATCCTCCTGTATCCACCTCCCAAATGAAAGATCACAGCCATGTGCCACCATGCCTGATTTGACCAGCTCAATTTATAGCCACAGTACATTCTCTCCAGTGATCACCACCTGTTCCTTTCTTCCTGGCTTCCCCCACAGGGCATACTTGTACTAGACAAATTATCTGTTGTTTATCTGGAATTTAGTTTTAACTGGACACCCTTAATTTTATTTGCAAGATCTGGCAGCCCTAAGTTCCTAAGGTATTTCTCATGTCTTAGCCTCTAGCTTACCTGCCTAAGGTTTCTGTGCTTTGGAGAGGTGCTGGGAGTGGCCCGGTGGGCAGGATATTACAGGAGTGTGAATTAAGAGAGGGCAGGGCATAAATAAAGTATTGGCCAAGCAGCTGCTTGGTGGCCATAGGACAGAAGAGTGGGTGTTCAACTACCTGCTCACTGGATGCCAAGATTGGGCAACACCTTGTTTTTGATACTATTCTTGGATACATCCCTGTATTCCATGTATTTCCTCATCCCATCTGCCCACACGTTCAGTACGGGCAGTTTTTCGATTGATGGCTTTTGTCGTCTTCACAGACAAACACCTCTGGTACCTTTCCTTGGAACCTGGTAAATTTCACATCTAACCAATAATTGCAGAGTCTGATTTTGGGCTTTTGATGCTAATTATAGAAAAGTAAAAATTATTTTTGTTTGTATGCTAAATATCACATTAAGCGTTCTGGTCAATCTTGGTTCTGTGCGCTTTTTTGAAGCATACTGAAAAATATGTATATGATTATATACATATGTTTCCTGAAAATTCTGGCTCACACAAGATAAGTTTTGTATGATGAATTATTTCAGATGGATGACTCTTGGGAGGCTCAGACGGTGGTTGTCTGACATGGTCTGTCACTGGATGCTGCAATATTGGGATTCTACTGAGCTTTTTCATGCACTTTTTTAGTGACTCCGATTAAATTAGTGGGATCCAGTAGAAAATGCAGACGATTGACAGAGCGGAATGAAATTGTTTACAGTTGGTTCAACCTGAAATTGACACGTGCACCATTTCCCCAACGTAAGACCTGTCCCTTGTACCTAGCTAGGTTTGACTCAGGAAGCCATCCACGATGTTTTTATTTCCTGGGCCCTGCAGGAAAACTCTGTCATGAGTGGCAATTACTGTGCAGTCATTACTCTGTGGTTGTAACACATTCATTGTCAGGAATAGTTTGTGAATGTCACCTTGACCCGTGAGCTCAGCTGGGTGTCAGACATCGAGGAAGGGCGGGACTTGGTAGATACTTAAATGAGAAGCAGCAGAGCTGAATGGGGGAGGTGTCGTGGTGATTCAGGAGGTGGCATTTGGTTTGAGTCAGGGCTTTTTGTGCTGGGCTTAGAACAACCTGTTTCCTTATGAGAGGACACTTGGCTTGCACGTGGTCCTAATTTCTGGTTCATTAAAACAAACAAAAACTGAGTCACTATAACTTTGCTATGGAAGGGAGGGATAAAAACCAGCAACAACAACAAAAAAAGGCAGAGTTGTCTATTTCACTAACAAATGACCAACTTTTCCCAATAAGACACTTTCTATGAAGATGCAGCATGATGATGGCTTGTTTTCTTTTCTAATCTTAGTAAAGAACAGAATGAACCAATTTCTTCCCAGTGCACAGGCACTGGTATTTAGAAGACTGGATCTCACATACTCCCATGTGGCCCATACTTCCAAGGTGATACCCGACCTGAAGGCGAAGAGCAGAAACAGCCCGTGTTGGTCAGGTTTTCATCAGCTGGCTAGAACAAAATAACTCAGGAAGACAACTCGGAGGAGGAAAGGTTTATATTTATTTATTGCGGTACTGGGGATGGAACCCATGGGCATTGTACCTCCGAACGACACCCCTGGCCCTATTTTTTATTCTTTATTTTGAAACAGGGTCCCACTGAGTTCCAAAGGGCCTCACTAAGTAGCTGAAGCTGTCCACAAACTGCAGTCCTCCTGTCTCAGCCTCCCAAATGCTGGGATTACGGGCATGCGCCACCATGCCCGGCTGGAAAGGTTTATTTATTTATTTATTTATTTATTTATTTATTTATTTATTTTTGTGGGTTTGGGGATGGAACCCAGGGGCATTCGACCTCCGAGCTATACCCCCTGCCCTATTTTTTATTCTTTTATTTTGAAACCGGGTCTCACTGAGTTGCGGAGGGCCTCACTAAGTAGCTGAGGCTGTCCGCCAACCGTGATCCTCTGGTCTCAGTCTCCCGAATGTTGGGGTTATAAGAGTGCGCCACCACGCCCGGCTTTGTGGAAAGGTTTTATTTTAACCCATGGTTTCAGAGGTTTCAGTCCATAGTCAGCTGGCTTATTGCTCTGGGCCTGATTTGAGGCAGAGCCTCATAGCAGAAGGGTGTGGCAGAGGAGAGTTGCTCAGCTCCTGCTGGTTAGGCAGAGGAGAGTGAGAGAGAAAGAGAGAGAGGGAGAGAGAGAGAGAGAGAGAGCATGCGAGAATGAGAGAGAGAGAGAGAGAGAGAGAGAGAGAGAGAGAGAGAGAGAGCACATGCCAGAATGAGCGCTCAGAAGCAGCTGAGGACAAGAAATACCCTTCCAGGGCCCACTCCCAGTGACTACTTTCCAAATAGGTAGGCTTTACCTTCTAGAGTTCCTACCAACTCCCAATAGTCCATTCAATTATGACCCCATCAGTGGATTTATGCATGAAGGAGGTCACAGCCCTCATGATCCAGTCACTTCCCAAGAGCACCACCTCTGAACATCACCACACTGGGGACCAAGCCTTCAACCCATCCGCCTTTGGAGTCATTTCCAATCCGGACCAGCACAAGAGCTTTGACCGTGATTGCAGCCCGCAGTGTAGACTCCCATCGTTGTCTTATTGGATGGAGAGCGGACTAGTCAGGGCTGGTCCAGCTGCAAGTGATTGATGTCTGGCTCATGCTGGGAAGTGCATGCACCAAGTGAGGTCGAGGTTGACTGTAGGCCCAGAGCTTCCTCTGCATCTTCTGGGCTCTCCTTCTATTTCAGTGGCCTCTCTCTGCCCCTTGACTGCATTTTCTCCCCCCTCTCCAGCGGATAGAGATATGGCCTGAGGCATCTCTGACCTTCTGTGTCCAAGGCATGCAACGTCAGGAAAGATGAGAGGCTTCGTGCTATCCTAGCTTCAGTGTATTCCAGGACCTGCTCGCTCGTTCTCCCCTGAGCCCAGCAGAGCACGTAGCATCCAGAAATCACAGGTCTGGAATGAATGAGCACTTCAATGGAAGTGGTCGTGGTGGTGGTGAGAGTGGTGGTGGTGAGTGCGAGAGGGGAAGTTCTGTGGCTAAAAGAAGGGAAGAGATGCTGGGCAGATGTAACCACACACTCAGCAATGCAAGCCACATGGGAGAGGGTCCAGCCTTAACCCTGGGCTGTGTACACAAGAGAGGGCGTGGCACTGTCAAAACTACCTAATGGTGCTAAGTATGATCAGATGAACCGTAGTCATTCAGAGAAAACTCTTAGGTTACAGCAAGCATCATTACTACTATTACTACTACTACTACTACTACTACTACTACTACTACTATTGGGGTGCTAGGAATGGAACCTAGGGGCATTCTACCTCTGAGATACACTTCCAGCCCTATTTTATTTTTTATTTGGAAACAGGGTCTTTCTAGGTTGCTGAGAGTTTCACTTCTTGCTAAGGCTGTCCTTGAACCTGGGATCCTCCTGTCTCAGTCTCCCAAGTACTGAGATTACAGGTGTGCACCACCATACGTGGCAATATTAGTTCTTTATTTTCTTTTGCCACATGGAAAATAGAGTTTAGTTGTACGTACTAAAATATTATCATTGTTATGTGTTATTCAGATTACATATAGTTTTATATTATTGGCATTAATTTATTTTTTTTTATTTTTTATTTTTTTTTGGTGGCACTGGGGTTCCTGGAAGCCCGTCTACCTCCGGGCTACACTCCCAGACCTATTTTATAGGTTTTATTTAGAAACAGGGTCTCTTAAGCCAGCGCGGCTGACTTCGGACCTGTGCAATCCTCCTGTCTCCGCCTCCCAAGTGCAGGGATTACAAGCATGCGCCACCACACCCGGCATTAATTTATTATTTAATGTTCTTATCCAGACAGTTGGTGCTATTTTCGTGGGTTTTGAGATATAAACCTATCATCCAAATAACAACTTGGTATAAAAAATACTAGAACTTGGGGAAATAATAAAACAACATTCCAAATTTTCTCTCTCCCTTTCTCCTTTTCTCCCTCCTTTTTTCCCCCTTCCTTCATTTTTTCTTTTTGTGATATTGAGGATTGAACCCAAGGGCTTTCTACCTCTGAGCTATACTCACCAGCCATTTTTATTTTTTGTTTTGAAACAGAGTCTCACTAGGTTGCTGAGAGATGGCTGCTCTCAAACCTGCAGTTCTCCTGTCTCAGCCCCCTAAGTGCTGGGATTACAAGTGTGCACCACTATGCTCTGCTTGTTATTTATTAATTTTGGGGGGGGCACTGGAGGTTGAACTCAGGTACATTCTACCTCCAAGCTACACCCCCCCACACCCAGTTTTATTTTTATTTGGAAACAGGGTCTTGCTAGATTGATGAGAGTTTCACTAGTTGCTGCCTCCCAAGTACTGGGATTACAGGCAGATGCCACCATACCCTGTCCAATTTTTTTTTTTTTTTAGTAAACCTGGCTGTCAGGAAAGTGTCATTATCAAAGAAACATATCAAAAGTGGGCTAAAACAAGCCCTTATAATATTTAAGAAGAAAGAATTAGCCAGGCATGATGCATGCTTATAATCCCAGCATTTAGGAGGCTGAGACAGTGAGGCCCCTTGCAACTCATTGAGACCCTGTTTCAAAATAAAGAACAAAAAAATAGGGTTGAGGGTGTAGCTCAGAGGTAGAATGCCCCTGGGTTCCAACGCAAGTACAAAAAAAAAAAAAAGAATTATTACCAGACATGTCATGAGATGGGGGTTCTGTGCAATAACCCTATAGTAGATAGGCTTATTATTATTAATAACAAGTTAAAAATAATAGTAGATAGGGTTATTTATTATTTTTATGGGACCCAGGGTCATTCTATCTCCAAGCCACACTCCCCAGCCCTGTTTTATTTTTATTTGGAAAGAGGGTCTCACTGGGTTGAAGAAAGTCTTACTACTTGCTTGCTGAGACTGTCCTCAAACCTGCAACCCTGTCTCAGCTTCCCAAGTACTGAGATTACAAGTGTGTACCACCATGCCCGGCTCATAGGGTTATTATTTTTGAGGGAGGATGTGGGATATGAACTCATAATGTCTACCTATTTATTTATTTATTTGTACTAGGGTTAGACCCCAGGGGCTTTCTACCTCTAGGCTATACTCCTAGACCTATTTTATACTTTTTTGGAAACAGAGTCTCACTAAGTTGCTGAGAGCCTCACTAAGTAGCTGAGGCTGGCTTGGAACCTGTGTGATCCTCCTGTCTCAGCCTCCCGAGGGCTGGGATTACAAGCGTGCGCTACCATGCCTGGTTTACCAATTTTTTTTTTTTTTAGATAAAAGCAAGTGAGAGAGAGTTCAAACAATAAAGAAAAGAAATGCTCAAGTGATCGATTAGAACATCTTGACTCTTTGAGTCCCAGGGAACACATTTTATGGTGCCAAAGAGAAACCACATACCCATTTTGAAACTGTGCCACCAACATGTTGAAATGTTAGTAGAGAAATCGGAGGAGTTTAATAGTAGGTCACTGGTCTGTCTTCCATGTAAAACTTTGTGAGGAGACCTGCAGTAAGCATCGTCAGAGCCTTCTCTGTCACATCACTGGGCATGGACCCCTTAGTATGACTTTTATCTTTTCTGGACTGAATGGGTGATTGGGATTTCTTCCTCTCCTTCGCTTTATTGTACCTCCTATACTTCTTTCTGTCATCTAGCAAAAGATTGATAGTGAGAGGAACTGTACCTGGACATCTTGATTGTACATCAGGGGCAGAAAAGGCTGGTCGTGAGCCTCCAAATGGTCCTGGCCATGGTAGTACAAAACAGGCCACTGTGGTGCGGTGGACGCTTGCACTGGGACCTCATTTATTACAGTACTTGCTCCCGGCATTAGTCACTTCTCTTTGGTCACTGTGGTTTTCTGCTTTCTTCCAATAACATTACTTGAGTTAAAAAAAAAAAAAATCACAGAAACACACTTTCACAAAGACTTCAGTGATTAGAATTACCGTCTGGAATTTTGAAAAGTAGACAGCCAAGAATCAAATTTAAGAAGCTTATGGAGTTTAAAAAGAAGAACTGTTTCTTTCTGAGGGAGGCCTGAAAGCTGTTGGGTTAGCGTGTTGGGCCCTTTCAAAGGCCATATTTAGTATGGCTCAAAACTGTTCAAGCAAAGCAAAAGCTAAGGTAGAAAAAGCATGCCCTTTTGTGACTTTTTTTTTTCAGGTCCATAAAGTAAGGACGGCAGCAAATTTGTTTTCAGGGACCTGTGGGTCATTCAGCAAAGCTAACGCCAGCCGCAGAATCACTCCTATGAAGGATGGCATGGATTCTTTCAGGATGCTTCTGGTTTCTGGGGGTCCTTTTGCATCTCCTCCGCCTGTGCCATTCTGAACACATGCGGAGCAGTCGCCATGGGCACTGCAGTAGGAAAACTTAAGATTCTGAAGCACTGGCCTAGTGTGTGTGGTCTCCAGTTTGGCTCCTTGGAGGGATGACAGGTTCCTGCATTTGGGCAAACGTAGCTATAACTTTTTTGCAATAGAAATACTGTTACTGGAAAGACAGATGAGATCTAAGCTGGAACTTGAGGGATAAATAGATAAGAACCAGGTGAAAACAGTCTAGTATTGTTTCAGCGCCCATAGATATATGCTGTCATGTTGAGTAGATAAGGTGCTGTGTGTGTGTGTGTTGCAGGAGAATGTGGCATGGGTTTGTGTGGGCTTCACCTCCCCAGAGGGTCTCCTTCAGGCACTTGGAGCTGAATTTTATTTTTATATTTTGGTACTAGGGATTGAACCTGAAGGCATTCTATCTCTGAGCTACACCCTCAGCCCTATTTTATTTTTATTTTGAAATAGGGTCTCACTGGGTTGGTTTTGAAATAGAGTCTCACTGTTTACTGAGGCTGCCCTCGAACTTGCGAGCCTCCTGTCTCAGTCTCCCAAGTACTGAGATTACAGGCATGTGCCACCACGGCGTTTGGGGCTGAATTTGAAGGCAGCTGCCCCTGAATTCGCTCCTTCATTCAGACTTGTCAGTCCAGCCTCAGACTCAGTTGTCATCTTGGAAAGCGAATTCTGTGGCTGCCTTGTTTTAAGGGCTGATCACACAGGTCCCAAGGAGATCCAGTCCTACCTTCGGGTGTCACTCTCCAGAGGCCAGGCTGTCTACCTGTGATCCTTGTTTAGGTTCCTCATGCTACACGTCCCTATCGGGATACTTTATTTAGGTGGTACTGGGGTTCCTGGAAGCCCTTCTACCTCCGGACTACACTCCCAGCCCTATTTTATACTTTTTTATTTTTGGAAACAGGCTCTCTTAAGCCAGCGCGGCTGGTTTCGAACCTGCGGGATCCTCCTGTCTCTGCCTCCCAAGAGCGGGGATTACAAGCGTGCGCCACCACGCCCGGCTACTTTATTTAAAACATGAAGAAATCAATTTTTCCTAACTCCTTGTTAGGGGAGGCAGTGGTCTTGAGTAGTGGTTTCAATCACAGCAACCTAGGAAGACCCTCTTTCAAAATAAACCAAATAAAGAAGGTCTGGGGGTGTAGCTCAGAGGTAGAATGGCTGAGTTCAATCTTCAGTATAACACACACACACACACACACACACACACACACACACACAGAGTCTTGGTTAGTGTGAAGAGTCAAGACAGAAAGCGCTGCCGTTTTCATTTGGAGATTTTTGGGGTGCACAAAGTGCCCGTCATGACAGCCCTTGTCCTTGCCCTGCTCCCTGGGTCTCACCAGCTCCATGATGGAGTCTCTGAGAGGTGAGCGCCAGCGAACTTCATTTCTCTCTGAAAGGTGCATGAGAACAAGCAGAGCCCTTCCTCCACCATTGTTCTTGTATATCCCCAGCAGGATGAGGTCATGGCTGAGTGGCAGGTTTATCTTGAATTTCCTTGTTTGGCCAGCCGCCTGAATCTCTCTGGGTTGACCGTCTCCCGGTATCTCACTGATATCAATGAGTTGCAAGAGCTCTTGGCTTTTGCCCTGATATTTTTCAGAACCCACTGGTACTTGGGGAGGGGGCAGAAGGAGAGGAGCAGGTTTGCACCAGCAACCTACTGTCTTCTCAGCTGCAGCTTCCTCTACTTTCTAGGCTCCCGTGGTTGGAGAGGCAGTCAGAATTCAGCTCAAATCTCAGCTCTGCCCTTTATAAGCTTTCTTTTACATGTAGGACATATACCCCAAAGTCCCTGTATTTTTCCTGTACACCTGCCCCTCCCAACTGACATTCTCTCTCCTTGTCCTTTCTCCATTTGTCTGCAAGTTCCCAGATGTATGAGGACCACGTCTCTCCCATAGATGAGTCAAGAGCGCTTTCTGGAGTCTGACTTACCTGGCTCTAACTCTGAGCTCTGCCACTTGCTGGCTGTACGGCCTCGGGTAGGTTAGGCAGCTCGTTGTCTGTCCTGGGTGGTGTGAGGATTAGAGGTAAACACGCGTTGAGCCTCTGGCACCAAGGCTGGCAGAGACGGATGCTCTGAGATGTCACCCCTCCCACCCCAGCATGGTACCAGCGCCTCCGTGTCTGCGTACTGCACCAGCACACCCAGACATATCTGTCAGCTGCGCGATGTTACAGCCCCAGGCTTGGGGCCAGCTTGGGCAGGCAGCCTGTTGGCTCCAAGAGCCCCTCGGCCCATTCTTCAGTGTCTAGAAGGACAGGTTCGCAGAGGGCTCAGGTGAGGTATCTTTGGAATCTCTTGCTTCAGTCTAATCCTAAGAATTTGATAATAGCCTTGAAAAAGTTAACCTTAAAAGTTATTTCAAAACTCACTGTGGATTAAAAAAATTATATTTCAAAGGACAAGGATTTATTATGTAAACTTTCTGAAGGAACTGCTGAAAGAGGAAGGTCCGGGATCTATCACCTAATAATAAGACAGCATAGAACTGTCTTGACCCAGTGTTGTAATGGGGACAGATGTCATCCTATAAACATGAATTTCGATGATGATGATGGTGATGATGTGTGTGTGTGTGTGTGTGTGTGTGTGTGTGTGTGTGTGTGTAGTAGTAGTAGTAGTAGTAGTAGTAGTAGTAGTAGTAGTACTGGGGATTGAACCTAGAGGCATTCTACCTTTGCGCTATACCCACAGCCCTACTTTTATTTTTATTTTGGAATAGAGTGTCACTAAGTTGAGGAGGACCTCACTAAGTTGCTGAGGCTGACCGCGGACCTGCAATCTACTGTCTCAGCCTCCCAAATACTAGGACTACAAGTGTGCACCCCTACACCTGGCTCATGAACTTAGATTAGGAGGATACAGGCTACAGTTTGGTCATGTTCCCAGACTTTTTTTTATTTTTTATTTTTTTTTTATTGGTGCACTGTATTCATACATCATAGTGGGATACAAACTTTTGTAGACATACATGCACACATCGCCCAGTCAGCCCCCACCCGATCCCCACCCCATTCTCTCCCCATCCCTCCCTCCCATGCTTGGCTTAGTGGTTGACATCTAGTATTAAAGCAATTTATCCAAAATTAAAAATGATAATCTCACATAACAGTTTCATTTGTTTGATACCAAGCTTTTGATGACTTAAAGATAACATTTCAATATTTCTTTTTACTTTCTTTCTTACCAGAGAATATTTTTTTCTATTTTTTTTTAGGTGAAACTATCATATATTTATATATTTAATTTCAGAAAAAAAATCTACCCTAATATGGAATATGGACTCTAGATACCCAAAACGATCTTGAAAAAGAACAAAGCTAGAAGATGTATATTTTCTGATTTCAAACAATATAAAGCTACAATAATTGAAACAGTGTAGTACTGTTCTAAAGGCAGATTATATAAACCATTGGAGTTAAATACAAGCCTAGAGATAAATTCTTCCCTATATTGTCAAGTTATTTTTGACAAGGTTTCCACGAACATTTGGTGGAGGAAATAATAATCTTTTACCTAAATATTGTTGAAAAATAATAATTACATGGAAAAGAATAAAGTGTTCCCAGATTTGAATGGGGTGTGTCTAGAATTCTGCAGTTCCCATCTTTAAGAAATGTCCTGACTTTCTTTGTTTAGATCCAAATGTATATTAGCTTGAAAAGAATGCTGTAGCCTAAGGATTTAAATATTTGATGATGATGATGATGATGATTATTATTATTATTGTTATATTTTGGTACTAGAGATGGAACCCAGGGGGATTCTTCCTCGGAGCTACACCCTCAGTCCTATTTTTTAGGCTTTTTATTTTTAGAAACGGGGTCTCACTGAGTTGTGAAGGGCCTCACTAAGTAGCTGAGGCTGTCCTCGAACTGTGATCCTGCAGTCTCCACCTCCCAAATGCTGGGATTACAAGCATGTGCCACCACGTGATTAATTTTGGGGGGGGGGGTGTCTGGGGATGGAACCCAGGGGCATTTGACCTCCGAGCTGCACCCCCTGCCCTATTTTTTATTCTTTATTTTGAAACAGGGTCTCAGTAAGTTGTGAGGGCCTCACTAAGTAGCTGAGGCTGTCTGCAAACCACGATCCTCAGGATCCTCCGCCTCCCGAATGCTGGGATTGCAAGCGTGCGCCACCACGCCCGGCAGCATGTGATTATTTTTAAAGAAGCATTTCATGAGGAGCTTGGTGGCACACATCTGTAATCCCAGTACCTTGAAGGCTGAGACAGGAGGATCACAGGTTTGAGGACAGCCTTAACAATTTACCGAGACCCTGTTTCCAAATTTTATTTATTTTATTTTATTTGTTCTGGTATTGGGGAATGAACCCAGGGGCATTCTACCCCCAAGCTACACCTCCAGCCCTATTTTTTATCCTTTGTTTTGAAACAAGGTCTCACTAAGTTGTGGAGGGCTTCAGTAAGTAGTTGAGGCTGTCCACAAACCAAGATCCTCCTGTCTTAGGCTCCCAAATACTAGGATTATAAGTGTGGGCCACTATGCCTGTCTCTGTTTCCAAATTTAAAAAATAAAATAAAATAAAATAGGGCTGGGGGTATAGCTTGAAAGTACAGTGCCTTTGGGTTCAATTCCAGTACCAAAAATAAATAAAAAATAGCCAGGCCTGGTGGGTGGCACATGCTTGTAATTTCAGCATTTGGGAGTCTGAGACAGGAGGATCGTTGTTCACAGACAGCCTCCGCTATTTAGTGAGGCCCTCTGCAACTAAATGAGTCCCTATTTCAAAATAAAGAATAAAAAATAGGGCTAGGGGTACAACTCAGATAGAATGTCCCTGAATTTCAGCCCCAGTACTGCAAAAAAAAAAAAAAAAAAAAAATCCCTGATTATTTCTAGACTGATATTCAAAATTTTGTTTTAAAATGTCATTTGAACTCATATACATGAATTTGTTATATCTCTACATATGTATAGATTTGCATACATTTTATATGAAAATTATTAAAACATTCCAACAGCAAATGGCAAAACCGAGATGAAATTCCAAGACCTGCCCGCAAATGAAATTAAATCAATAAACATACACACACACACAAAGCTATTTAAAAAGTAATCATAATTCTTTATTAAATAGGGGAAATATCTACCATAAAGTACCATTTGAATATCCACTGTCCACTTTGGTATTCATCTTCTAGATTATTTTCTTTTGGCCAATGATGGAATGTTTTGTGTTTGATTTCTGTATCCATGGGTGGGGTTTTAAGAATTCATACATGATATTGGTATAATTTATAAGACTTAAAGAGGCTTCCAAATCCTTTGTTAGAACGAGACAAGTGAAGCTGGGCATGGTGGCGCATGCTTGTAATCCCAGTACTTGGAAGGCTGAGACAGGAGGGTCGTAGGTTCAAAGCCAGCCTCGGCAACTTAGTGAGGCTCTCAGCAACCTAGTGCGACCCTATTTCCAAATAAGAAGTAAAATTGGGCTGAGTATGTAGCTTGGCAGTAGAATGCCTCCAGAGGCATTTAATCCCCAGTACATAAAATGAATGAATAAATAAATAAATAAATAAATAAATAAATAAATCTGGGCGTGGTGGCGTATGCTTGTAAGCCCAGCATTTGGGAGGCTGAGAGAGGAGGATCATGGTTCACTGACAGCCTCTGCTATTTAGTGAGGCTCTTTGCAACTCAGTGAGACCCTGTTTCAAAACAAAGAATAAAAAATAAAATAAAATAAAATAAAATAGGACTGGGGGTGTAGCTCAGAGGTAGAATGCCCTGGGTTCCATCCCCAATACTGCAATAAAATAAAATAAAATAAAACAAGGCTGGTGGTGTAGCTCAGAGATTGATAGAATGACCCTAAGTTCAACCCCTAGGCACTACACACACACACACACACGCACACACACACACACGCGCGCGCGCACACACACACACACACACACACACACGAAAAAGATAAAAAATAAGACAAGCACGAAATGACGGAGCATGGTAGTCCTTGGAAACAGGTCTGCGCCTAGCAGCCGTGAACTCCAGGAAGCACGTGAAGTCACACTGTGTGTGCATTGGGCTCACAGTGGTTGACACAGGAGCTCTCAGTGAGAGGGGGCCAGAGAAAAAGGGGGGATGGCTTGTATAAGGCTCAAGTCCCGCTGCCCCAGCGAGCCTGAGATGAGACTGAGTCCATATTCTCTAGCTCATCTTGGTTCTCAAGGTCGTGACCGCTGGGTCACAATGTGGCTCCTGAATAGAAGCCAGCTGTCTGCTCAGCCCTTTGTCCTAAAGCTGAAAGGATGGCTCGATATGTTCATTGTATGAAGCAGCAGAACATCTGGGAAGGACAGTGAGCTCCAGCTGCAGCCAGGGGGTTCTCGAGCGCGGCCCCTCCACTGATGGTAAGCTTTTTCTTGGTGTCTTGAGGATCTCCGCTTCCTGCTGAACTTGTCTCTGCCCTGTGCTTATTGAAACAGCTCTTCTTTCTCCTTTTTTCCTACTACATTGATCTTTTATGTACTGAAACTGTAAGCTGTCATCATAAATCATTATGCATCCTAAATAACTTACATTCAGTTTTGGAGAGAAGCTGAAAATGGCTTCTCCTAATACATGGCTGAGCCAGGTATGGCAGCTCAGGCCTGTAATCCCAGTGCTCGGGAGGCTGAGACAGGAGGATCTTGCAAACGGTTTTCAGGCAGCCTCGGCCACTTAGTGAGACCCTGTTCGCACGCTTGTGATACCAGCATTTGGGAGATTGGGACAGGAGGCTCGCAGCTTGAGGGCAGCCTCAGCTACTTAGCGAGGCCCTTTGCAACTCAGTGAGACCCTGTTTTAAAATAAAGGATGAAAAATAGGGCTAGGAGAAAGAAAAGACAAGAAAAGTACAGAGAAAATAGTGCTGGGCTCCATCCAGGGAGTTTTATGGAGGAGGCTGCTCCCTGAGCTGGGTTTGTAAAGACAGGATACGACTTCTTGAAAGTCAGAAAAGAGGCAGGAAGTGGGCATTCCCAGGGGCATTCTGCCTCCAAGCAACACCCCCAGCCCTATTTTTTATTCTTTACTTTGAAACAGGCTCTCACGAAGTTGCAGAGGGCCACTGAATTGCAGAGGTCCTCACTACGCAGCTGAGGCTGGTCTTGAACTTGTGGTCCTCCATCTCAGCCTTCTACGTACTGGGATTACAAGTGTGGGCCACTATGCCTGACTGAAACTTAAAAAGGCTTTAAATCCTTCATTAGAATGAGACTAGCTAGAAAAGGGGAAACCTGGCTGGACAGGAGACAGGAGAGGCGCACACACCCAGGAATTGTGGGCCGTTCAGGGCATAGCCGCTCCCAATGCACTGAAGTGGTGTTTGTACGGATTTCACCCCGCTGGAATATTTCTGGTTCTGTTTTATGAAGGGATGTCTCTCCCTGAGGATATTGACTCAGGGACGTTTTTGTTTCCTTTTACAGCCAGGATGGCCTCCATCGGGCCAATATTGTTCTCGGGGTCCTTTTTTTGTTTTGTTATCTTGGATAAACAGAGAGAGGCTGATTCATTTTTCTAGAAAAACAGGATGCACTAAAATACTGCAAGTGGCGATGAGGCAGACATGCTCACGTACAATAATATTTAGAAAAGCTCCAAACAATATGTGCAGCAGACACCTCGCGGTGTGGCCTCCTCTTCCCCCACTGCGCTGGTCCCTCCTCCCTGTCCACGGCCGAGCTGCTGGTGTCTATGGACTCGGGCCCCTTAGATATCAAATCAGGACCCCAGACACCTCCAGCTGGCTCAGTGTGAGGAACTGATGTGTGGGCGATGCCAGGAAGAGCGCTGGCCACTTAGTAAGTGACCACTCTGGTGAAACTTCATCTGTACACTGCACGTGACTTATTAAAATTGGAGATATAGATATGCAGTATTTTTCTGTGTGTGTGATCCTGGGGATGGAACCCAGGGGCCTCTACCTCCGGGCTACATCCCTGACCTATTTTATGTTTGTTTATTTATTTGTTTATTTATTTATTTATTTGCGGGTCTGGGGATGGAACCCAGAGACATTTGACCTCCGAGCTATATACCCCCTGCCCAATTTTTTATTCTTTATTTTGAAACAGGGTCTCACTGAGTTGCGGAGGACCTCACTAAGTAGCTGAGGCTGTCCGTGAACCGTGATCCTCCGGTCTCAGCCTCCCAAATGCTGGGATTACAAGCATGTGCCACCACACCCGGCTATTTTTTTTTTTTTTAACAGGTTCTCACTACGTTGCTGAGAGCCTCACTAAGTAGCTGAGGCTGGCTTCGAACCTGTGCGACCCTTCCTGTCTCAGCCTCCCAAGCGTGGGGATTACAAGTGTGAGCCACCACACTTGGCTGCAGTTTTGTTCTTTTTTTATTAAACAAACCTTTG
Organism: Muscardinus avellanarius; assembly: GCF_963383645.1. Classification (NCBI taxonomy): domain Eukaryota; kingdom Metazoa; phylum Chordata; class Mammalia; order Rodentia; family Gliridae; genus Muscardinus; species Muscardinus avellanarius. Next base: position 123,386,693 of record NC_137790.1, read on the forward strand.
TGTTATAGCAGTGTTCATATATACTTAAAAGTAGAGACAGCACCAGAACAATCCCCGTCCCTGCTTTAACAGGTGTCAGCATTGGTGTTCTTAATCCACGACTCCCTCCCTCTTTTAGAAATACCTTAACCTTTGTAATGAGTAATTACTAACTAGATCATCATAAAGCAGATTTCCAGATAGCATCTAATTTTGTGCATAGGGAGTTCTTAAAGTCTAATAAGCCATGGGCCAAAAAAGAAAACTCTTAAAAATGGTAGAAACTTGTTTTGAGCCCAGTGTTCACAGCCAGGTTTTTGGTGTTTCTGCACTAAATCAGAACTTATCTTGCAAATATTTTACTAAGAGCAGCACTTTGTAAGCACAAGATACTGTTTATTTCATTTAGTGAGTACCTCACATACGGGTCCACACATAAATCAGCACTTTGCTGCGTATGTAAAACATTCTTTATAATGGAAAATTGTAAACATCTCCTGATTCTAGTAGGGTAATACCATGTACGTCTTGCCCTGTACCTGTCCCCTACACTGTCACCTGACATCTTCTTTTGAAAGGTGTTCATGTTGTTTGTAAAAAACTTCCTGGGTCAAAAGAGCCTTGTTGATTGCGGAAAAAAGTAATAGAAGCAAATATTTATATTATCTTAGATAAGAAGTCTTTTCAGCTGGGCACTGTGGCACAAGCCTGTAATCTCAGTACTTGGGAGATTGAATTAGGAGGATCAAAAATTCATGGCCAGCCGGGTGTGGTGGCGCACGCTTGTAATCCCCGCGCTTGGGAGGCTGAGACAGGAGGATCGCACGGGTTTGAAGCCAGCCTCAGCTACTTAGTGAGGCTCTCAGCAACTTAGTGAGACCCTGTTTCCAAATAAAATATAAAAAAAGGTCTGGGAGGATAGCCCGGAGGTAGAAAGCCTCTGGGTTCCACCCCCAGTACCACTAAAAAAAAAAAAAAAAAAAAAAAAAAAAATTATGGCCAGCCTCAGCAGTGTTGTGAGGCCCTCCTATACTTAATGCGACCTTGTTTCAAAATAAAGGATAAAATAAGGCTGGGAGTATAGCTCAGAGGCACAGTGCTCTGGGTTCAATCCCCTCTAACACACACACACACACACATATACACACACACTGTCCTTCATTGTTGATAATATTGCCAGTGAGACTCGGTGAGAGCTCTCAGAAGAATTGAATTTTCCAGACAGGATAAAAGTAAAATCAGATGTTGAAAAGCAGTTCAAGAAAGATCCCTGGAAAGACACATGAGCAAGAATGAGTTTGGAACGCAGCAGTGAAACATTAGCAGTGTGTTCTTTGGGCAGAAAATTTATGGATTTTTTTTCTTCTCTCCACCCATCTATCTTTCTCTCCCATTTTTGTTTATCAGATTTTTCCCAGCATGACCCTATTTGATTGTTAAAAAAGTAATAAAATAATGTAAAGTACTAAAATAAAAGAAAGCATGTGGGGGTGGGGCAGAGATGGGCTGTATGAAGTCAATGATTCACTTCAGGGGGAGACATAACTTTCCTTGACCTACAAGAAGGAGCCTTCAATCTGGCTGCTCACCTTCAGCCCTGGGAGCGGCCCCCGGCTCTAGCTTCTGCGGTCTCCGGGGTGATGGGAAGTGAGGCTCACCTGCCCGAGGACACCATCTCATTAGACTGATGGGAGGACCATTGACCATGGTTCTGGGTCATTCCCTCAAGCTGTTTTACAATTGATTTATTCTAACCTCTGGCTTTGCATTTCTTGATCTGCTCCTGAGCCTGCTCAGGCTTCAGGAGGGGTGGGCGTTGGGAAAGGCTGGGAGATGGTGGATCCCTGGGGACAGGACCTCAGCAGAGTGTGCAACCTCAGGGAGGAGATTCTGATCCCTCAGCTCCCCACGCTGCCCGCATGAAGATGCTCCACTTCCAGCCCACCCACCTCCACTTTGGAAGGGTAGTTCTTATATATTTCATAATGGTTTTCAGACCAGCATTGGATCCATTCTGAAGTTAAAGGATGGAATTATTTTAGTTAGAGAGGACTCTAGACAGGTTCATAATGCAAGCAGATGAAGGAACCAAACATTAAAAATCATGTAGAAAGAAAGTTTTTAGGGCTTGGAGGGAAGAGACATAGGGAGGCAGGTAAGAAGAGAGACTGTCCATGGTTAAAAGAAACCCCAATTTTTATAGTAGTGGAAACTCTGACCTCTGGTGTGACAGATGGAAGGGGAAGCTACTGTTTTCCATGCTAAGCTCTAATTTACTCACCATGTTGAATATCCTGCTTGTGGAGAAATTCATCACTAACGCCTCATATCCTCTTACGTAGGAAATACTCAGCGACCCAAGGTATTAGACTCTTTTTACAGCACTTCCTTGGAAAGATGGTGTTGCTTCGGTGGCAGGCAACTGGGACTTCCAGCTTTATTTATCATGTACTCGCAAGTACAGAGGGACAGGGAAATCATTTCCAAATGGTGCTTTCTCTTAAAGATCTTCCGTTGTCCACTGCCAATAAAGATAATCCAACTACCTGACATATTGGAATTAATTTATTTATTGGCTGGCCCCCCTTCCATACTGGACTTAACCCAATGCTCCTTGTAACAAAGTGGTGTGAATTAGCCAGATCTTCTTGAAGCACGGAATGAATTTACCTCAGGCTCTTGGTCGTTGATCTAGATGAAAGAATTATCAGGCTTGGTTGGGATCAAATTGGTGATCTATCAGATCTGGGGAGAATGTGAATGTGTCCCCCAAATGCATTTTTTTTTGCAGAACTGGGGGGGGGGTTGAACCCAGGGTCATTCTACCTCCAAGCTATACCCCAGCCCAATTTTTAATCTTCCCTCCCTCTTCCTTCCTTCCTTCCTTCCTTCCTTCCTTCCTTCCTTTCATACTGGGGGTGGAACCCAGGGGCTTTTCTACCTCTGCGCTATACTCCCGGAACTATTTTATACTTTATTTGGAAACACTAAGTTGCTGAGTGCCTCACTAAGTAGCTTAGGCTGGCTTCGAACCTGCGATCCATCTGTCTCAGCCTTCCAAGTACCGGGATTACAATTATGTGCCACCACGCCCGGCTATTTATTCTTTATTTTAAAACAGGTCTTCACAAGTTGCAGAGAGCCTCACAAGTTGCTAAGACTGGCTATGAACCCGTGATCCATCTGTCTCAGCCTTCCAAGTACCGGGATTACAAGTGTACAAGCGTCGCCACCACGCCCGACTCCCCCAAATGCATTCTTATTGGCTTATGTAGTGTTTATCAGCCTGTGGGGCAACCCTTCTAATATTAACATCCTCCGAAGTTAACTCATGGGGTAGAAAGGAGAATCCAGGGTTTCACATCAGTCTTGGAGCCCTGACTTTATGTGCATAAGAGGTTTAAGTCACTGAGTTTTCCTTATTTGCCAAATGGAAAGAATGACATCAACCAACATCAAAGATTAAAAGTAATTCTAGGCAATAATGTAAATAGAAGTTTTTTTTTAAGTTAAAGCGCCGTGCAAATTTATGATTAAAACATAATAATGAGCAAAGATTTTTTTTTTGGAGCCCCCAGCAGGTGCTGTCTTTCTCTCTCAGCCTCCTAAGTACTGGGATGACAGGCCTGAGCCACCATGCCCAGCCTGGATGTGAAGTCAGTAGGAGAATGTTCTGTAGTGTTCAACCAGTGAGTGAAGCAGCTGCCTTCAGGAGATGGAGACCTTACTTACTGTCCTAGACAGCCAAGCTCTCGGAGCCCTCTGACATCCTGTCCCCCTCCCCAAGCAGCCCTGCAGGGAAGGGAGGGAGAAGCCTGGTTTCTGTGTTCCTCAACCACCCTCCACTACTTTGAGCAACTACTATTTACAACTCAAAGAATTCTTTATTTATACTGTGTTGGAGACTGTTTACCAGTGTTGAACTAACATTCGGTTTCTTTAAATGTGCAATTAAAATGAAGAGTGGCCACTTGTAACTGCAGGGTGCGTAACAGCGGGGTTCATGATGTAAGTGAACATAGACACCCAGAAAATTATTTCCAAAGGTCCCTGAGAGTGGGATTTTCCTAGTTTATGGGTAACAAGGCGATACTTTGTGCCCTGGTAGAGGAAAGTCATACGAAACAAACGCCAACCAAAACCTTCATTTTTCAACCAGTTTACAACCTGAGCAGGTATGAATCTGGTACTTTGTTTTCAACTGAAAAATGGGCAAGTTGAATATTTAAGTATGGATATTACAGTTTTTTTTGGGCGGGGGTAGGTCTGAGGCTGGAACCCAGGGGCATTTGACCTCTGAGCTACACCCCCTGCCCAATTTTTTATTCTTTATCTTGAAACAGGGTCTCACTGAGTTGCAGAGGGTCTCACTAAGTAGCTGAGGCTGTCCATGAACCATAATCCTCTGGTCTCAGCCTCCCAAATGCTGGGATTACAAGCGTGCACCAACACGCCCGGCCGATATTACAGTTTTTATTGCTTAGAAGATGTATAGTATAGAACTGAAAGTTTGCAGATTTTAACCTCAGACAGAATAACATCTCAAAGGAAGAGAAAAAAATGCTTTCAGGTCCATTTGGTGCGAAACGTTCTTGTTTTCCTTAGGGAAGTTCATTATCTAGCTACCTTTTTTCCTGTCTGTGGAACTGCTGGAGTTGTCTGAGACCCGTTAGGGGAGATGACAGACAAGCCCCTGTGAGTCAAACTCTGCTCTGAGTTTTATTGGCGGTCAGGCAGAGGAGGACCCTGGAAGAGGAAGGCTATTATTTCCTCCGTGGAAACTTTTATCTTTTGTTTTCTGAGTGACTGGTAAAAACAATGGCTTGCTGTGGAGTTTCAGTAGTCAAAGAGGAGGAAATAGCATGGGAGTGGCTGCAGCGGGCTGGTGGGGACCATGCTGGCTCTTTGGCAGGTGAAATTTACCAAAATCAGGTCAACTCTCTCCTAGCATGAGGGGCATAAAGAACCAGCTATAAATATTCTAGACATTGCAGGCCACGCAGTCCGTGTCACAACTGCCTGGCTCTGCTGCTGCACCGTGAAAGGAGCTGTTTGGCCACATATAAATGGGCAAGTGTGGCTGCCTTCCATGCAACTTTACTTAGGGACACAAAAATTCGTAATTTTTGTGACCCTAAATAAACTCGGTAATTTTTGTGTGTCACAAAATATTCTTTTAACTTATTTCAGTTATTTTCAAAATGTAGAAAACTACCCTTAAGCGTTTGCCTGTTATACAAAAATAGGTGGTGGATGGGATTTACAGTTATAAAAAACAATGTCATAGGTAATTATCTATTTAAAATTTTTTTGTGTGTGTGATACTGAGGGTGGAACCCAGAGGTTTTCTACCTCTGGGCTATATACTCCCAGACCCATTTTATATTTTATTTGGAAACAGGGTCTCACTAAGTTGCTGAGAGCCTCACTAAGTAGCCGAGGCTGGCTTCGAACCCGTGCGATCCTCCTGTCTCAGCCTCCCAAGTGCAGGGATTACAAGCGTGCGCCACCACGCCCGGCAGTAATTATCTATTTTAAATGTATCTATTGAAATAATAAGATGAATAATTTTGAATTCATTATAAATATCAGATGCTAAGCATATACTTTAGTTATTCACTTATTTTATTTTATTGTGGGTTTGGGGATGGAACCCAGGGGCATTCTCCCTCTGAGCTACACCCCCTGCCCTATTTTTTATCCTTTATTTTGAAACAGGGTCTCACTGAGTTGCAGAGGGCCTCACTAAGTAGCTGAGGCTGTCCTCGAACCATGATCCTCTGGCCTCAGCCTCCCGAATGCTGGGATTACAAGCGTGCACCACCATGCCCGGCTAGTTATTCATTTATTGAGGCATTCATGCAACAACTATTTCTGGAGATCCTGCCGTGTTTATAGCCCTGATCTAGGCCTTAAGAACTAAACCCTTTGTCCTCCTGAACCTTGTCTTCTATTGGGAATGTCTGTGGAGGAGGAGGCCTCAAAAAAGCTGTTTACCTCACCACTTCGAGTTCTTTTTGTTTCAGTTATCTCTTAGCAAATCTCTGAGTAATGTTTTTGAATTATCAGAGAAAATGTGAGAGTCTCACGAGTCTTTGCTGATTTTTTCCAGTTTCTTAAAGTTGTTAATCATTGAAAATAATTCTTTTTTTTTTTTTTTTTTTTTTTGGCGGGATGGGGCTGTGCTAGGGATTGAACCCAGGGCTCACCATGCTAGGCAAGTATTCTCCCACGGAGCTACACCCCAGCCCACGCTGAAAGTAATTCTCATTCCTGCCGGTGCCTTGGCGCACAGCTGTCATTCCAATGACTCGGGAAGCGGAGGCAGGAGGATTGCAAATTTGAGGTCAGCCTCAGCACCTTAGTGAGACCCTATCTTAATATAAGAAAACAAAATTTAAAAAGGGTTTGGGAAGTAATTCAGTGGTATAGTGACCCTGGATTCAATCCCCAGCACTGCAAACAACAACAACCCCCCCCCCCAAATTCTCTCTCTCTCTCTCTCTCTCTCTCTCTCTCTCTCTGATGGTTCTAGAGATTGAATCCAGGGGTATTTTGCCTCCAAGCTACATCTTTAGACTTATTTTATATTAATTAATTAATTAATTAATTTAGTGTGTGGTGATGAGGATTGAACCCAGGGCATTCTACCTCCAAGCTACACCCCCAGCACTATTTTTTATTCTTTATTTTGAAACAGGATCTTACTAAATTGTGAAATCTTCACTAAGCAGCAGAGATGGGCTGTGAACTGCAATCCTTCTGTCTCTAGGCCTCCCAACTACTGGGATTACAAGCGTGTGCCACCACACCCGGCTTATTATTATTATTATTATTATTATTATTATTATTATTTTTAAACAGAATCTTGCTAGGTTGATGAGAGTTTCCACTTGCTGAGGCTGTCCTCGAACCTGAGGTCCTCCTGTCTCAGCCTCCCATGTACTGGGATTACAGGTGTGCACCACCACACCACCCGGATAACAAAAATATTCTGATTTCTCACTGTCAGGGAATAAGTTTTCTTGTTTCAGTTGCATAGGAAAGCACTTGCTTTGTTGAAACTCTACAGAATGTTAATCCAGTAAGTCCCTCTGAAAATTATTGTCTAGTTCTCAAGGGGCATTGGAGTTAACCATGTTGTCAGCCTTAACAGTGGGGTCTTTATATTTGTGTCACACATTGATTCTTATTTTAAAAAGCTTCCAAGCTGGGCGGTATTTAGGAGGCTGAGACAGGAAGATCATGGTTTGCAGCCAGCCTCAGCTCCTTAGTGAAGCCCTATGCAATTCAAAAATAGGGCTGGGGGTGTAGCTAGGAGGTAGAATGCCCCTGGGTTCCATCCCCAATACTAAAAAAAAAAAAAAACCAACCAACCAACCAACCAACCAACCAAACAAACAAACAAAAAAACAAAACAAAAAGTGCTCCACATGCATTTGCGTTTCTTCCATGAATGCTAAAAAATAAAAAAATAAAAATAAAATGAGAGCAGCTCAAAATGCTTGATAATAACACCTGTGAAATCTGTCTCATGGTTTTGCCTTGGTTCTCGCTAATTTTTATAAGAGGGCGTAAGAGGGCGGTGTTCTTTGCAACAAGAAAAGTCTCAGAACAATACCAATAATAACAACAGATAATCCATGATAGCAAAGGCTGTCATTTCCTATTAACCCTTTCAGACCCTGTCTCTCTGCTCTCCTTCTGGTCAGAGTGGTCACCTCTCAGTTAGTTTTAGTAAAATAAAGTTAAATTTGGTCTTAGATCTTTCACTTGTGACTCCTTGGGGTCCTCTCATCTCTAACCCACCCCCACCATCTTTCTAATTCTTGGTAGGTTCATATTAAAAGGTTCTGTTCCTTGTGGAAGCTTTCTTGAGGACTAAAGTGTCCGGTTGTTAAGCATTTGCGTGGTTATCAGAGTGCTGGGAGAAGGTGCCATCTATGGCCCAGCATTTGGTGTTGAAGAAGCTATGAATTATGCATTTATAGTCTCCCTTACCCGGGAAGCTCCACCCATTGGTACTAGCGATTGAATTCAGGTGCATTCTACTTCCAAGCTACACCTCCAGCCCTTTCTATTTATAATTTTGCAGTATGTTCTCACTAAGTTGCCGAGGGTCTTGCTAAGGAGTTGCTGAGGCTCCTCTCAAACTAGCGACCGTCCTGTCTCAGCCTCCTGAGTTCTGGATTTACAGGTGTGTGCCCCCCCGCATGCTTGGCTACCATCATCTTTTATGAGGGCTCCTTCATATGCCTCTCATCCCTGGGAGCTGGCCTTATACTCCTCCAATTCATTGCCACACCTTGGCCAGGGTGATTTTCTAAAAGATGGTTTTTGTTCTTTTTTTGTTTTGTTTTTTTGTTTGTTCTTTTGCGGTACTGGGGATGGCACCCAGGGGCATTCTACCTCTAAGCTGCATCCCCAGCCCTATTTTTTAGTCTTTATTTTGAAACTGGGTCTCACTGAGTTACAAAGGGCCTCATTAAGTAGCTGAGGCTGTCTGCGAACCACAATTCTCCGGTCTCAGCCTCCCAAATGCTGGGATTACAGGTGTGCGCCACCACGCCCGGCTCAACAGATGGTATTAATATCATGCCATGTACTTTAGAGCTCCTGCTTTTGCATTTAAGATAAAAAGGCCGGATGCCTTAACGGAGCTTAAGAAGGCCCCTGAGGCTGGACTGCTTACTCTCTGGTACGTTGATGATTCTCTCTACTGTCTCCAGCCTCTGGGTTGTTTCAGTGCTGTTCTGTGTCTTAATTACTTGTCTCCGTGGTGGTTCCTGACCCTTCCCTCCCGCTGTCCGTGAGCCTCTCTACTCTGAAGTGCAGGGGTTAAGGCGGCCTCAGACCTCAGCAGCTCAAGCCTCCCCGGGGCCTTTTCTCCTCTTTGCTCTCTGGCCGGACTTGCAGAACCTTACTGTGTCGTTTTCTGTGGGCCTTTCTCTGCACCTGGTCCCTCCCCGCACCTGTCCGGGCACCTGCCTTTGGCCTGCCAGTGTGTCTGATCTGGGGAGCCTGGGCTGGGCGCAAGGACGGGCAGCAGCGCTTCCACAGGAAGGGCAGCACGGGGCCGTGGGGCTTGGGCTTGCCTGACATCTGCCCCCCTCGCCTCCTGCACAGAAACACGGAGCAGCTGGTCAGCACGTGGGCTGGAGGAATGAGGCCGTGCTAAGGGACCAAGGATTAAGGCAGCTTTTGTCCCAGCAACTGCGCCACAGGGAGCACCTGGCCCTCCTGGAAGTCCAGGGGGCTCTGCCTTTGACCTCCTTCCTTTGCATCCTTCAGTTCTGCATCACATCTACAAGTTGAGGTAGAAGCGGGGCGTGGTGGCGCACGCTTGTAATCCCAGCATTCGGGAGGCTGAGACAGGAGGATTGTGGTTTGCGGACAACCTCAGCTACTTAGTGAGGCCCTGTTTTAAAATAAAGATTAAAAAATCGGGCTGGGGATGTAGCTTGGAGGTGGAATGCCCCTGGGTTCCATCCCCAGTACTGCAAAAAAAAAAAAAAGTTGGGGTAGGCCCTTAGGAGCAAAGTAGGCCCTGCCAGCACCAATTTCCTGAGATGAGCTTCTCTTTAGCCCGGGATGTCTTGGAGGATGAGATGGAAGCCAATTCAGGTGTCCTTGCGGAGTGCTTTGCAGACTCCTCCCCTGGGGGTGTGGTTCGCTGGAGTTGGTAAGCAGGAATCTTGATGAGGGGCTCACACGTGGGGTTAGGGCTCAGCCATTATTTTGCAGGGTGATTATAGGCTAATAATTTAGCTATTATTATCATCATCATTTTTTTTTTTGGTACTGCGGTTCAGTCCAGGGGGGAAGTCCACCTCTAAGCTATGCCCCCACCCCTTTTTATTTTTATTTGTTTATTGGTATTGGGGATTTTATTCAGGGGCATTCTGTCTCCGAACAATACCCTCAAATCTCTCCTCCGCTCTTTTTTTAAAAATGAAATGTGGTCTCACTTGTTTGTTCTCTGTCTGTCTAAACGGCTGTGGATATAGTTCTGAGGCAGAATGTTCCTGGGTTCAATTTCCAGTACCACCACCAAAAAAAAAAAAAAAAAAGATAATACTTTTCTTATGGAGTTAAAGCATGAAATAAATATTATGAGACTCAAAAGCAAAACTGCTCTGGTTATTATGAAATGTGAAAATACTTCAGGTCCTGTACCATTAATCATATTATCGCTACAGTTTATAAAGTATAAAAAAATGCCTGCCCTTTGAATATATTTCACAAACTCATGGTCTTTCTGATTATTCCAAACGTACCATGAACGCAACATACAATCCATGATGTTGGCAAAAATCTCACCACTGGCTTCAGATGCAGCCAGTGTGCTCCTGAGATCTGTCTCACGTCGAGTGCTGTTTTTCTGTATCTGACATTTACATAGCACTAGTAAAGCATATTACCCGGACAGCAGTTTTTTTTTTCCCCCTTCATCGACATCATCTCATAATCCAATCATTATTAGGAGAAAATGTCAGTTGATTTTCTGCATTACTAAGGATGTGAACAAAGAAAACTGTGTAACACAAAACTTTCTGTGTGGAATGGAGAAATGTAATCACTCACAATTTCAGCAGTGGGGCCTTTTCACACTCTAGGGCATGCCACTTGAGAGTCACCCAAAGAAAGGGACCGAGTGGGGGATGGAGAATGTAATTAGAGTACAGGGGAAAAAAATAACCAAACCTTCCCAATTAAATCATTCACGTTATTAGAAAGGAACTGTCTTCTGAATTGATTTTAGGCTAAAGAAATCATAAAGCAGTATTTTTATGTGACTATTCCTCTCCCTTGGATTTGAGGCTGATATGCCAACAATTCTTCATAAATCTTCATTAAGATGTCAAAATTCCTTGTGAAGCCCGTCTTCATTTGCATTCCCTTCTACAGTTATTAACAAAAGACCCTTTATGTCTCCGCCCAGCTTGATTTCAGTCATGAACTCCATTTTCCTTTTATTATTTCATAGAATCCGGTTACTTGACTGAAACGTAGTGAATCATGGCTGGACGTGGTGGGAATTCCAGAGGGGGAGTGAGCGGGCAGCTTGTGAGCTCCGGGCAGGTGGAGACCAAAGGCAGCAGGATCCTGGTGACCCTGCTTCCCCAAAGGAAGACCCTCAGAGCCTCCTCTTGTTCAGTTTATAATATTGGTGCCCAAAGTTAATCGTTTTTGAAGTGTGAAAATAAATTTCTGCAATTAAAGCTTAGAATAGAAAGAAGCTTGGCTACTTATTTTTTAAACGGCTTTAAAAATGGGCTTTTTTTGCCAGACGTCGTGGCACATGCCTATAATTCCAATGCTTGGGGGACTGAGACAGGAGGATTGCAAGTTTGAGGGCAGCCTCAGTAATTTTGTGAGACTCTGTTTCAAAATAAAAATAAAAAGGGCTTGGGGGTGGAGCTCAGAGATAGAATGCTCCTGGGTTTAATCCCTACCACTAATCAACCAACCAACCAACCAACCAACCAACCAACCAACAAACAAATAAAACAAAATTGGGTTGTTTGAACATTAGCTTGGTCAGTTTAAACAAAGATGAGAATATAATTTCTTCCAGAGTGTAGGGGCCACTTAAAAGTTGTGCCATAGAATAACCAGACACTCGAGTTTAAGTTCATGTGGAGATCTTGTCCTTTCTGCCTTTTAGTCTGTGAGATGGAGTGTGATGTCCCCAAGCCTTTAGGACCCTGTGTGACTGCTGGCTGGTATTTCCAGGCTACCCAGGGCCCAGAGTGAAATAAGAGCTTCTCACAGTTTGGCTTATTTTCAGTCCAAAGCCTTGGCTTCCTCCAAAATAGCAGTTAGCAGAAATACATGCGAATGTTTGTTCAAAGAATAAAAAGGGTTTTCAAGCCAGGCGTACTTGGGATACTGAGAAAGGAGGATCGTAGGTTTACGGCAGCCTCAGCTACTTAATGAGGCTCTCTGCAAATTAGTGAGACCCTCTTTCCAAATGAATAAAAAAGCCAAGCGTGATGGCACATGCTTGTAATCTCAGCATTTGGGAGGCTGAGACAGGAGGATTGTGGTTCACGGCCAGCCCCAGCTACTTAGTGAGGCCCTCTGCAACTCACGGAGACCCTTTCTTTCTTTCTTTCTTTTTTTCTTTCTTTCTTTCTTTCTTTCTTTCTTTCTTTCTTTCTTTCTTTCTTTCTTTCTTTCTCTCTCTCTCTCTTCTTTCTTTCTTTCTTTCTTTCTTTCTTTCTTTCTTTCTTTCTTTCTTTCATCTTTTTTCTTTTTCTTTTTTTGGTCTGGGGTTGAAACCCAGTGGCATTCAACCTCTGAGCTACACCCTCTTCCCTATTTTTTATTCTTTACTTTGAAGCAGGGTCTCACTGAGTTACAGTGTGCCTTATTAAGTAGCTGAGGCTACCCATAAACCGTGATACTCCGGGTTCAGCCTCCCAAATGCTGGGATTACAAGCGTGCGCCACCATGCCTGGCTTGAGGCCCTGTTTCAAAATGAGAGTAAAGAACAAAAAACAGGACTGGGGTTGAAGCTTGGAGGTAGAATGAATGCCCCTGGGTCCTACCCCTAGTACCAATTTAAAAAAAAAAGAAGAAGAATAAAAAATGGGGCTGGACTGGGTGTGGTGGTCCATGCTTGTAATCCCAGCATTTGGGAGGCAGAGACAGGATGATTACAGATCCTTGGCCAGCTTCGGCAACTTAGCGAGACCCTTTGTAACTTAGTGAGACCCTGTTTCAAAATAAAGAATAAAAAAGGGCTGCGGGGGCCGGGCGTGGTGGCGCACGCTTGTAATCCCCCCGCTTGGGAGGCAGAGACAGGATGATCACGCAGGTTCAAAGCCAGCCATGCTGGTTTAATAGACTTTGTTTCTAAATTTAAAAAAAGTATAAAATAGGTCTGGGAGTGTAGCCCGGAGGTAGAAGGCTTTACAGGAACCCCAGTACCACCAAAAAAAAAAAAAAAAAAAAAAAAAAAAGGGCTGGGGGTGTAGCCTGGAGGTAAGATGCTCTTGGGTTCCATCCCAAGTACCCCCCCCACACACACACATCCTCTTACATTTTTTAAAAAATATCCTCTTACATTGTAACTCTGTGGATGAAAAATTCTAGCTGAATTTTGCTTTAAATCTTCCTTCTTTATTCTACATAGATACATTTCCCTCCTGGGAGAATCTTGATTTTGTTCTTAATTTCCTCCGCAGCACTCTTTGAGTGTCTGCAAGTTGAGTATTGGTAGTTTGTCTAGTGGGGCCTGGTTTGTGGTTGGTAGTGGTAAACGTGAAGATTAGATGCAGCCCAGGCTCAGAAGGAATTTAAACTCTGATAGAAATGAGCCCTACCACAACCGCTAGAGTAAGTCTCTGGATAAAATATATCTTTAAGCATAATTTACCGTCTTTCCCACATCTTTCTCGCATTGAATTCTTTCTGTTTTGAGGGAGCCAATTCATACCGTATGATTCCATTGCTGCTTACTTGCTGTACTGCCTTCAGGAGTGTTGTTTGGGTGTTATAAACATGCACATCTTATTTTTCAAGTAGAATGGAAGATACTTGAAAGGTGTGCAAGGAATGGGATCTCATAAAAATAATCTAATTTTTTATATCATGGGTCAGTGCAGATTTGTTTATAAGAATATTATATGATGGAGAATTGGAGGTTACATTAGTTTTGGGGTATTTGGGCTGGGTGTTAACTAGAAAAGTATTGGGTATTATCTATCAAAGGATTCCCAGGGAGACTGACCTTGCAGTATCAAGAAAAGGAGAAATGGTCCTGCGGGTCATTTGGTGGGCTCCTTTGGAAATACACACCCACTTCTTAAAATTTATATCTTTTTGAGTTCAGAAATGTTGACTAATGAGGACCCGACCATAGTTCTATGTGTTACTGAGCTAAATGAGATTTTTGGAGGAATGATTCAAAACACAGTCATTTACTTTGCTCACAGATCTATAATGAGGACAGAAATTGGCCAGGGCAGCTCCTCTGCGCTGCACACAGCGCCATTTGGGGCAGCCTGACTGGGTGCTGGGGATTCATTGTCAAGGTGGCTTATCACGCGGTCAGCCAGTTGGTGTGGGCCAGCAGCTGAGCCCATCTGTTTCTTTCCATGTGGGTCTCTCTGTGAACTGCTTGGGCTTCCTTACAACATGGTAGCCGGGTTCCAAGAATTAGTATTCTAAGAGCCAGAAAAGAGAAGCTATGAGTTTTAAAAAGCTTAGATCCGGAAAGTAGCACAGCATCACATTTAGCATATTACACTGGCCAAACCATACTGTTAAGTTTTGGGTGTGTGTGGAGGGGGCTAAAGATTGAACCCAGCAGCATTCTATCTCTGAGCTATACCACCAGTCCTTTTTGAAAATATTTTTAGTTGGGAGTGATGGCACATGCCTGCAGTTCCAGTGCTTGGGCAGCTGAGACAGGAGGGTCACAAGGTTCATGGCCAGCCTCAGCAACTTAGTGAGGCCCTCTGCAACTTAGTGAGGCCCTCTGCAACTTAGCTGAGGTACACCGATGTTAGGATCAGGGTGAGGATGGGTCAGGCGCCCTTCCTTCCTCTTGGCCCTGTGATTTCGTGAGCTTAACAAGTACTTTTTACTGCTTCCCTTCAAAGTGCAGGAACTTCACACATAGTAACTCAGTTATATTTCTATAGCCCATGTTATGAGTAGATTCAAAGTTATTGCTATCGTTTCTTAAACATGACATTCCTCGTTCTGGAGACTTATTAATAATCCCTCACCCCATTTTATTACTCTATATGATATAGACTTTGTTCCTGTTTAAGGATACTCTGCAACCCTTGAAATTTTGAGGCTTTTGAACAAAGTCAAAGAGTCTTCCTTGATATTAATGTAGCGCCTATCAACACTAGCATAGATATTAGTGTATTTTGCTTTATAATTTTTTTTTTCAGTACTAGGGATGGAACCCAGGGGCATTCTACTTCAAGCTACGTCACCAGGCTATTTTTTGATTCTTTATTTTGAAACAGGGTCTCACTGAGTTGCAAAGGGCCTCACTAAGTAGCTGAGGCTGTCTGCAAACTGCAGTCCTCCTGTCTCAGCCTCCCAAATGCTGGGATTACAAGCGTGCACCACCATGCCCAGCAGTTGCTTTATAATCTTAAACATCGGGTTTAATGGTAACCTTGAGCGTTTTTGTTTGGAATATGATTGATGTGTTAGAGTTGGTGGAGTCATCACCGAAGTCTTAACTTCCATTCAACACCGTTTAAGAAGTTTTGGGATGGGTTATATTGAGCCTCAGTGTAGGTCAGTCCTTTCTTCTTCACTGGGGTCAGTTGGCAGCAAGTATATCTAGTTTCTATATTTTGGAAAGGTTTTGTCTGGGCAACGGCTCACCCTTTTAACCAAATCCTGCTTTTCATCTGTTTTTGATGGCAGCAGACCATATTTCCCAGTCATTTACAAACAGTGCCTGTCTGGCGGGATTTCCTGGACACTGAGCCCTTAACAACCATCACTGGCCAACTTTTTGAACTTAAGAGATTAACCTGGCTATTTGTTCTGTGTTTTCTGCCACGGGAACCAATAAGCTTATCCTGAGACTAGCTAAGTGTCCAAGAATAATCCATTTGCTAATTAGGCCCCTTGTTTTCTCTAGCCTGTTAACGTTGACGAATCGCATCTTCCATCCAGTATCCATCAAGTCAGCACCATACAGAGTGATATTAATTTCTGATCAAGATTACTTCCTGTGGTACCTTAGTTATTTGCCATTACAGAATCCTTACCTTATTATATCTCTGACTTCTCCAGACACGCAGAGGTAGAACATCAGTGGGATAGATTTAAAAAATTGGTTGGTTAATTAAAGATAACTTTTTAGCTGGGTATGGTGGTATATCCCTGTAATGCCAGTATTTGGGAGGCTGAGACAGGAGGATTGCAGGTTCAAGGACAGCCTCAGCAAGTTAGTGAGACTCTGAGCAACCTAGTGAGATTGTCTCAAAATAAAAATAAAACAGGGCTGGGAGTATATCTTGGAGGTAGAATATCCCTGGGTTCAATCCTCAGTACCACCAAAAAATAAAAAATAAAAATAACTTTGTAGTGTATATTTTATCAAAATGACTCAAGCACAAATAATCATTTTAAAACTCCACATATAATGAGTTATCCTCCATGTTATGGCTAAAGTTTTTTTTTTCACTCTAAAAGCATAAGCAAGCTTGGCATGGCAGCCTATAATCCCAGTATTTAGAAGGCTGAGACAGAAAGGTAACAAGTTTGGGGCCGGCTTCAGCAACTTAGTAAGGTCCTCAGAAACTTACTGAGACTTGTCTTCAAATAAAAAATAAAGCCAGGCGTGGTGGCACAGGCTTGTAATCCTAGTACTTGGGAGGCTGAGACAGAAAGATCACATGTTTGAAGCCAGCCTCAGCAACTTAGCAAGGCCCTCTGCAACTTAGACCCTGTTTTAAAATAAAAAACAAAATAAGGCTGGGAGTGCAGCTCAGAGGTAGAATGCTCCTGGGTTCAATCCTCAGCACCCTCCTTCTCTCCAAAACTCCATGGTAGAGCACTAGCTTAGCCTGTGTGAGGCTTTGGGTTGAATTCCCAGCACCAGGGAGAAAAAAAGTCAAAAGATAAAACACTTGTGCTCTTTGACCCAGAAGCATGGATTCTGGTACTCTAACCTGAAGAAATAGTCCTAGACCACAGAGAAAGCCTTTTGCTTAGGCGTGTTTATGGAAGCATTATTTGTGATAAAAAAAAAAGAAAAATCTGAATGTTATAGTACTGGTTAAGTAAGTAATGATGTTTAAGGAAGTATTTTTTTAATAGCATAGGAATATTTTTATGCTGTTAAAGGAGAGGGAGTGGGAACATCTTACACAATATTCATGAGAAGACAGACATGATAAGAATACTAGAAAAAATATGACAATTTTTTGGGGTGTGGTGGCCCTTGGGATTGTGCTCTGGGTCATTCTACCTCTGAGCTACACCCCCAGCCCTATTTTCTATTTTTTGAAATAGGATCTCACTAAGTTGATGGGAGTCTCACTACTTGCTGAGGCTGTCCTAGAACCTGTAGTCCTCCTGTCTCAGCCTCTCAAGTTACTGCCATCATACCCAGCTTGACAATTATAAAAAAAAACCTGACTCTGTATTGTTTTGGTAATGAAGTACAGAAAGTTCCTTATCCCCAGTTTCAGAGTGCAGCTTCTGTGTATTTCCATACTCCCACGTGGGGACCACAAGTGCTCTGTTTTTTCTCCCGTTTAGAGTAGCTGGCATTGCTCACCAGAAGGGAGCCTCTAATACAGTTGTTATTTGGTACAAACATACCGAGCCTTTCTCAGATGGAGGAGGTCTAAGATTTTATTTAGGCAGGTGAATTATGTAATGAAAATACTCCTGAACTAAGGAAAGAGGGCCAAGAGAGGAGACCATGGCTCATATGCAAGGTCTTCAAGCCATCTCATTTGGAACATCCTGTGCCTTCATCCGGGAGCCTGGCTGGTGGACTTGGTTGCTGTCATATGTACGGAGCTGCACCTAAACCATTGCTAAAGATATCTGGGATGTATGCTGGTACGCACTAATGAATCCTGATGAGCCAGGTGCAGTGGCACAGGCCTTTAAACCCAGTACTTGGGAAGGTTGAAATAGGGAGATCACAGGTTAGAGACCAGCCTCAGCAAGTAGTGAGACTCTTATCAACCTAGGGAGATCCTGTTTCAAGATTAAAACTTAAAAAACTAGAACTGGGGGAGTAACTCAGAAGTAGAATGCTCCTGGGTTCAATCCTCAGTAAAACACACACACACACACACACACACACACACACACAAACACACACACACACACACACACTCCTGATAAACCAGGCATGGTTATGTCAAACTTGGGAGGCTGAGACAGAAGGATCACAGACCAGTTGGAGACCAGCTTCAGGAATTTACTGAGACTCTCAGCAACATAGAGACACCCCATTTTAAAACAAATTAAAAAGGGCTGGGGTTATAGCTCAGAGGTAGAATGCCCCTGGCTTTAATCCCCAATAAATCACACACACACACACACACACACACACACACACACACTCTCTCTCTCTCTCTCTCTCTCTCTCTCTCTCTCTCTCTCCCTCTCCCCCCCCCTCTTGATAATTAAATGATCAGTATATTAGTTACAATTTGATGGGAATGGGACAGGCTCATCTATATTGTGAACATCGTCACAAAACTCTTCTGAAAACAATACTCCTGTGGTCTACATTTGGAATTAAATTTTTGGTCCTCATAGAAAGATTTGTTTAAATGCATTTTCCCTTGCTGAGGCCTCAAAAGTTAAATATATAAAAAAATCCAAAGACACTCAGCTTTGATATTTATGTGTCAAAAAGTATCAATAAATTTATCAAAACAATATACACATATTTTTTTGTCCTGCTGAGGATTGAACCCAGGGCCACACGCACTATGGGCAAATGTTCTATCACTAGGCAAAATAAATAAATAAAAATAAAATTTAGCCCTGCTAATTTTTGTTTAATATAGAAAATATAAGCAAGCATGCCACCTTCTTGTATGTGAAATGACAGAATCTTTAGACAAAAGTGTCATGGTGTCTTACTTCCTTTTTCTCCCTGAGAAGGTTGACCTGCTGCTGTAGGTTACAATGACTAAATACATCACCTACATTTATTTTGCTTAAAAGTTTCTGGCCAGGTGTGGTGGTGCACACTTGTAATCCCAGGATTTGGGAGGCTGAGACAGGAGGACTGCGGTTCGAGGACAGTCTCAGTTACTACTTAGTGAAGTTCTTTGCAACTCAGTGAGACCCTGTTTCAAAATAAAGAACAAAAAATAGGGCTGGGAGCTGGGCGTGGTGGCGCACGCTTGTAATCCCTGCGCTTGGGAGGCTGAGACAGGAGGATGGCACAGGTTTGAAGCCAGCTTCAGCTACTTAGTGAGGCTCTCAGCAACTTAGTGAGACCCTGTTTCCAAATAAAGTATAAAAAAGGTCTGGGAGGATAGCCCGGAGGTAGAAAGCCTCTGGGTTCCACCCCAGTACCACCAAAAAAAAAAAAAAAAATAGGGCTGGGGGTGTAGCTCAGAAATAAAATGCCCCTTAGTTCCATCCCCAGTACGGGGAAAAATAAAAATTCCTAGGTGATTCTTCTCCTAGCAGTTCTTTCCTTGGAGTTGAATTTTATCTCCTTGAAGAGGGCTGGGAAGAAAGCCTGACAATTGGGAGGAAAAAGAGAACAAAAATATGGAAAACATTAATTTGTATAAAGGCAGGGTTGAGACATTCAGCTCTGTAGTGCAGAGGCATCAGCTAAAAGAAAGTGCTGGTTTTCTTGAAGCCCAACTTTAGATGCGACGATGGCCGCAGAGCTGCTGTTCTCTGCCTTGCAACTCACCATGCGAGTCCTTCCTTCTTCCAGTGAGAGGAAAACACCCCATCTCCCCCCTTCTGTTCCATCTCTGCCAGCATCCTTGCTGAGAACAGAACTCTGAATGCTCATGTCCAGGTAGTGAGCGGGCCTGGACACGAGTGGGAGACCAGGGCCCTTTGTGCACGGTGAGGGATGCAGCGGGCACAGCTCAGCGGCAGCGGTGTCTGAGGGTGAAGGGACCCAGAGGCCTGCATTTGTTTAAAAAGTGATGTCTTACTGCACAAGGCTCACGGAGGAATTCTTGGACACTCTAGGCTTCTTTAAAATATTTATATTTATTTAATTTTAGACTCTTGCTTAAGAATCTGAGTATCTTCTCTTTTCTTCCACGGAACATTAAACGATTAAAGAAAATGTCAGGAGTGCTTGGCTTTGGTGCCTGGCAGACCTGAGTTGCGATTCCTTCTTTTCTATTTATGAATTATGGAGCTCCGGAAAGAAAGAAAGTCTCTTAAAACCTTTGAGCCTAGGTGTCCTCATTCATAAAATGGGGATTGTCTTAGTTTGTTGTTATTGATGTTGTAACTGAATACCCACAGGCTGGGTAGCTGAGAAAGAATGGAGGTTTATGGGCTCATGATGTTGGAGTCTGGGGAGTATAAGAACATGTCAGCGCCGTGCCGCGTCTGGTGAGGGTTTCTCGCTACATTACAACATGGCTGTGAGCATCAGGTGGCAAGGGGAAATGGCTTGCCAGAGAGAACTCTCTTTTATTACTATCAATTGTGTGTGTGTGTGTGTGTGTGTGTGTGTGTGCGCATATGGCACTGGGGATTGAACCCAGGGGCGAGTTATACCCTACCCCCTTTAATGTTTTTTTAAACTTTGAAACAGTCTCAGTAAATTTTGAGGCTGGCCACCAACCTGTGATTCTCCTGACTCAGCTTCCCAAGTACTGGGATCACAAGCATATGTATGCCACCACCCATCTGAGAGCTCTCACTTTGTGTGTGTGTGTGTATGGTACTGGGGGTGGGACCCAAGAGGCTTTTTTTTTTTTTTAACCTCTGGGTTATACTCCCAGACCTGTTTTCTATTTTATTTGGAAACAGGGTCTCACTAAGTTGCTGAAAGCCTCATTAAGTAACTGAGGCTGGCTTTGTACCTGTGCGATCCTCCTGTCTCTGCCTCCTAAACGCTGGGATTACAAGCGTGCGCCACCATGCCTGGCCAAGCTCCCACTTTTGGTTTATTTATTTGTTTATTTATTTATTATTTATTTATTTATTTTTGCGGTATGGGGGATGGAAGCCAGGGACATTCTACCTCTGAGCTACACTCCCAGCCCTATTTTTTATTCTTTATTTTGAAACAGGGTCTCATGGAGTTGCAAAGGGCCTAAGTAGCTGAGGCTGTCTGTGACCCTTGATCCTCCCGTCTCAGCCTCCCAAATGCTGGGATTACAAGCACGTGCCACCATGTCTGGCTTGAGAGCTCTCTTTTATAAGCAAGCCACTGTCTTGATAACCCACTAGTGCATTAATTCATTAGTGAATTAATCCATTCTTGAGGGGAAACCCCTCCTGAAACAACCACCTCCCAAAGGGTCCATCTCCAAATATTGTTAAACATATGACTTTGAGGATGAAGTTTCCAACACATGGGTTCTGGGAGACTCATCCAAACTAGAATAGGGATTTTTATAGGGAGAAACTTATTTTTTTTCCTTTGCAGAAACATTTTATTACACAGAATACCAAGAAACAAGTAAAATTCTTGAGCTTCTGTAGGAGACAGAGAGCTGGGTAGCTGCTGGTCCTCACAGCTTCAGGAAGGAGGATCTCATGTATATTCTTGGCTTTGGCTCTCCACTGTGATCCCCCCCGCCCCCAGTACTGGGGATGGAACCCACGGGCATTCTACCTCCGAGCTACAGCCCCAGCCCTATTTTTTATTTTTTTTTAATTTTTTATTTTCAAACAGCATCTCACTGAGTTGCAGAGGGCCTCATTAAGTAACTGAGGCTGTCCGTGAACTGCGATCCTCCTGGTTTAGCTTTTCGAATGCTGGGATTACAAGCGTGTGCCGCCACGCCTGGCTGCGTTGATTTTTTTGCCATGCTGCTGCTGAGAAACAGATAATACGAGGCATCTATTAAAATCTGCCTTTAATAACTATCCTCGCCCTTGGTAGGTCAAATACCAAGGCCTTTGTGCAGCACCGTCACATGCCCGGGGACTGTCATTGTCTACCTGACACGGACACATACCCTGAAGGCCTGAACACGCTCAACCATGATGCTGCTTGTTTTGAGTCAAACAGAAAAACCTAAATCTCTAAAGACATTTATAAGGGGGTTGTTTCTATAGGAAAAATAATCACTTGCTTTTCAAAAAGACTTGCAACTGAACTATTTTTCAAAGGGAGATTTCCCCATGCATTGGAAGGGAAGTTACGCCAGGTGTGGTGGTACATGCCCATAAACCCAGCATGTAGGAGGCCGAGATAGGGAGAATCGTCACACAGCTTCAGCAAGATAGCCAGATTCTCAGCAACCTAACAAGACCTTGTTTCAAAACAAGAAATAGCAGCTGGGCGTGGTGGCGCACGCTTGTAATCCCTGCACTTGGGAGGCGGAGACAGGAGGATCGTGCAGGTTCGAAGCCAGCTACGCTGGCTTAAGAGACCCTGTTTCCAAAAAAAAAAAAAAAATAGGTCTGGGAGTGTAGACCAGAGGTAGAAGGGCTTCTAGGAACCCCAATACCACACACACACACAAAAAAAAGTAGAAAAAAACAACAAGAAATAGAGGGATAGAGGTGTACCACAGAGGTAAAATGCCCCTGGGCTCAATCCCCAGTGCTAAGCAATAAACACAACAGCCAAACACAGAGACTTCAGCATAGACTTCTGGTGGCTCAAAGAGGAGTAAGTGTGTTTGTGTCTAGGGTTGGACTCCTTGTTTTTCTTCCAAACCTCTTTCCTGGAGCAGTCTGTAGCTGTGGCCATCAACTTGCCAGTATGTATGAATGTATGTATGTATGTATGTATGTATGTATGTATGTATACAGTGGTACTGCGGATGGAACCTAGGGGCCTATTACTTCCAGGCTACACTCCCAAACCTTTTTTTTTTTTTTTTTTTTTTGAAACAGGGTCTAGCTAAGTTGCTGAGGCTGGCCTCGAACTTGTGCTGTTTCATCCTCCCAAGTACTAGAATTACAGCCGTGCATCACTACTCCCGGCTCTGACCTTTTAACCACTGTACCAACAGCTCCATTTTATAAGATAAAGAAGCCAAGAAGTCGAGGCTGAGTAACTTTTCTAAGGTCGCACAGCTAGGAAGACGCAGAGCTGCCCATCAATACAGGTTCTTTCTGACTCCACTGCCCACATCTTTCTGCAATATGGCTTTCAAATCTGAGACTCCTGGCGGTGAGCGTTCTGGGGTTCCTTGACATTTGTTGTATCAACCGCTGGTAATACACACGTTAGGAGCAAGTTCCCCTCTGAGACCTACGGCGCTGGAGCCTTGTGTACTAAAATCTACAGTTCCCTGGGTCCGGGGGCAGCTCAGAGGCAGAATGAGCATGAATGAATCCCTGAGTTCTTTCCCCAGCACCTACCTGCAAATCCATAGTTTCTTGCATCCTGAGGTTAGAGTCACAGTGGGCTTTCCTTTCTCCTTTTCAGAGTTACACAGTGCACTGATCTGGCAGCGGGGCCTTAAAAGTGCCAGGGCTGCCGGGCGTGGTGGCGCACGCTTGTAATCCCCACGCTTGGGAGGCGGAGACAGGAGGATCGCGCAGGTTCGAAGCCAGCCGCGCTGGCTTATGAGACCCTGTTTCAAAAATATAAAATAGGTCTGGGAGTGTAGCCCGGAGGTAGATGGGCTTCCAGGAACCCCAGTACCACTAAAAAAAAAGAAAAAAAAAAGTTCCAGGGCTGATTCCCCAGTCGAGAATGATCCAGGAAAAATAAATAAATAAATAAATAAATAAATAAATAAATAAATAAATGGCAGGTCTGGGAGAAAAGGGCAGGAATGGCTTGCCTTTGGAAAGTGTCCAGCCACTTTCAGGGGTCAGAAGGAGCCAGTACTTCTCTTAGGTCACGTACCTCTTCTTCATTATTTAATTAATTATTAATTGCTAGAACTGGAGGCTAGAGGGAGAGGTGCTCTTTAGCCTGGTTTACAAAGAGTCAGAATTCTGTGTCCACTGAGCTCAGGATGTCTCCTCAGGCCCCAGCAAACTGTGGAGAACTTTGAAGCGCAACATGAATTTTAATCTGCAAAGAAATCTACTGAAATTTATTTTCAAAATTTGAGATCAAGCTGGGCGTGGTGGCACACACTTGTAATCCCAGCATTTGGGAGGCTGAGACGGGAGGTTCGCGGATAGCCTCGGCTACTTAGTGAGGCCGTCTGCAACTTAGTGAGACTGTTTCAAAATAAAAGAATAAAAAATAGGGCTGGGAGTGTAGCTCGGAGGTCAAATGCCCCTGAGTTCCATTAAAAAAAAAAAAAGAATAAAAAATAAGGCAGACCCAGACCCACAAAAAATAAATAAATAAAAAGACTGGAGAAGGATTTTGTTAGAAAGAGAAGAAAATTCATAAAAGTCGCTACTTTGGACACTTTATTACATGAAATGCCAAATAGACAAGGAGACAAAATACCCTAATGACCCATCATATGCTCCTTACCTGTTAACATTTGCAATTTTTTGCCGGGCGTGGTGGCGCACGCTTGTAATCCCCGCGCTTGGGAGGCAGAGACAGGAGGATCGCGCAGGTTCGAAGCCAGCCGCGCTGGTTTAAGAGACCCCCCCCCCAAAAAAAAAAAATAGGTCTGGGAGTGTAGCCCAGAAGTAGAAGGGCTTCCAGGAACCCCAGTACTACCAAAAAAAAAAAAAAAAAAAAAACATTTGCAATTTTTTGTTTAATATGGGATGGGGGAGTAGGTACAGGGTTGAACCCAGGGGCATTCTACCTTCGAGCTATACCCCAGACTTATTTTATTTATTTTGTTTTGAAATAGGGTCTCCCCAGGTTGCTCAGAGTCTAAGCAGCTGAGGCTGTCCTTAAATCTGTGATCTGCTTGTTTAGTTTCTCAAGTACTGAGATTCAGGTGTGCATCACCAAGCCCTGCTCCCAGCCCAAACAAACAACTTTAGAACATGAATGACCATGGGCTCCTTATGATTAAACTATGTTAAACATTTTTAACAAAGTATTAATTTTTTATGCATCACATCAAAGATGGAAAGAATTTTTAATATCACTTAATACCCAGGATCTACTCAGATATTCCCAGCGGCCTCAAATGTGTCCTTCACATTGGTTTGTTCAAGCAAAATATTGTGCACCCTTTTTAAAACAAGTATTTGCAAAGCAAAACAACAACAAAACACTCCAGTCTTAATTCTATTCCTTGTAAATGTCTTAGGTTCATTTTTATATCTCTGCTAGAAAGAAACCACATTCCTTTTTCTTTTCTACAAATTACTCAAACAAAGGGAAACAATTTCTCGTGATTATGTTGAAAAATAAAGTCGAATTTTTTTTTTTTTTTGTGGTACTAGGGGTGGAACCCAGAGGCTTTCTACCTCTGGGCTATACTCCCAGACCTATTTTATATTTTATTTGGAAACAGGGTCTCTCTCACTAAGTAGCCGAGGCTGGCTTCGAACCTGTGCGATCCTCCTGTCTCAGCCTCCCAAGCGCAGGGATTACAAGTGTGCGCCCCCACGCCCAGCTTAAAGTTGAATTTTTGTAGGAAAATATATAAACCATAAATATAGTGCCTGAAGAGTGTTCCCAAGTTGAGCACACTGGTATACGCAGCTCTCAGACCAAGAAGTGGGACATTCTTAGCCAGGTGCGGTGGTGCCTGCCCGCCATCCCAGTCTTGGGAGGCTGAGACAGGAGGCACAAGGCTTGAGGCCAGCCTCAGGCACTGAGTGGGACTGTGTTTCAAAATGAAATATAAAAAGGGCTGAGTGTGTAGCTCAGAGGTAGAATGCTCCTGAGTTCAATTCCTAGCACAAAAAAGAAAGGAGGACAGGAGGAGGGAGGGAAAGGACCCTGGGACCCCAAGGTGGCCATTCCCTGGCATCGGGTGCTGGGTCTGTTTCCTGTTGAAAATTTAATATCCCTGAGAGAATAAGTTTGATGTAGAGAAGCCATAAAAGACATGTATATTTTAATTGCAAATTATGAATGCCCACCTTCAAAGACATTTTAAATGATAGACTGTATATATTTTCACACAAAATAATTCCCACAACAATCTTTTACATAATGGTTTCATTCAGTGACCCTCCCTAATTCCTGAAATTGGGAATTCATCCAAACCGCTAAAGGTTAAGTTATCAATAGAACTCAAAGGGCATTCTGTTTCCATTTGTGTAAGCCGTTTAATGTTTTCTAAGTCCACGCATATGTTCACAACGGAGGCAGTCAATTATGGGGGAGCTTAGCAAGGAATTCTTAAGAGTTCCCAGGGGGGAGCAGTGTCCGAGCAAATTCAAAAAAAGAGCAACTCTTTTCACCAAAGGAAATTATTTTAATTAATAAGTCTCAAAGGATAATCAACAGTCAAATAATCCTGAATTCTCCTGGCTTTGGGGCAAGTGATAACAATGGGCATACAGTTAAGAATCCAAAGGAAAATCGGATGACATGTACACTCAACTAAATACCAGTAATTGCATCAGGAGGGCTTCATGACAAGGATATGGTCTGTTGGCACTGGGAAAGCATGCAGCCTGCGTTTTAATAAGACAGAAGGGTGGATGTGAAGGTCTCTGGGACCCAAAGTTGGTTTCCATGGTCTTCTAGACTCTGGGCTTTTGGGCTCCGTCACTGCTAGTTAGGTAACTTTCCAGTGGGCTGAACTGGGGCCGAGGGGTGTGGCGATTTGTGGTGTGGGGTCTGCTGCTTAGATCACTGTCAGGCCTCACAGAAATCAGGTCATCTGGAACCAGCGGTTGGCGTCTGGGCCATACCGCAGTTGGGATCCAAGAGAGACCTGAGCTTTTCGGAGGGCACAGGAATCCACCTTCAGTGGTGTGGTTTTCAATGTTGACGTGCCCTAGTGACATTAGTGGCAAAGTGACTTGCTAAAGTTAGAAGGGCCGGTTGAACAGCTGGCCTGACGGCCTGTCCTGAGGTTCCCACCAGCTGTTTCAAAGGGATGGAGAGGAGCCACCCAGGGTGCCTTGCAGCAGCTGTGACCTCAAGCTAGGGGAAGCTTCATTTTGAAAACTCACTAAGAATAGATATGTACGGGCTCCCGGTTTTAAAATGAGGGGGAAGACTAAAAACTTTCTGGGTACAAACAGCTTGGGTCATTTTCTAAAAGCACAAGATTAGTGTCAAACTATCTGATCATGTGCATATTTTATATTTGTGTACGTATGTATATGTATTTTTGCATGCACACACATACCTATATGAATGTGTGCTCTCCCTCCCCTATCTCTCCCCTCCCCCCTTTATCCCTCCCCCCTCTTATTTAATCTATGTTAGTTCTGCTATGGCTGAACTTGGTCACTAGGTTGCTTTTAAACCAGGGCTTCATAGCATCATTCATCGGTCCAAAGTGTCTACTGGAACTGCTTGTTGTTTTTTAGTTGGAGTTCATTGGGCTTGAAAACTATTACTCTGATGTCTGAAAAATAGTTTTAAGACAGTGTTGTTGAAACAAATATTCATACTAGGAATAAATATCATAAATAGTAGCATCTCTCCCTTAGCTCCTAAAAGAATCTCTTTTGTAGGATATTAATAACTACACGTTAAAAAAAAAAAAAGGCCGAAATGCTGAGTTAAGCTAATTTAAACCCTAAGTCTTTTTACATGTGTTGTGTACATTTTAGGAGGGAAATACATCGTCCAGTGTTTTCCACACTTATTATTTGATAACAGAACTCATTGGGCTGCAGGGGTCCGGAGGAAATATTTGGAGTTACACTGCCCTGTAATTGCATCTCCTCAGAGACAGTCTGGCTGACCTGACAATTTTCATACCTGGGAAGTAGATTCAGGCCCAGGTGTCAGATGCGGTCCATTGGTACAGTATATATGACAGAGTCAGAAGTCTTTACCTCCAGTGACTTGATATTTACTTAGATGACCCAAGCTCCTACCTGAGTACATATTTTCATTTATATCTTTTCATCCAAATAGGTGTTTTGTGGAAATTTTTCAGAAATAGAGCTCAATTTCCTGGCTTATCATAGCCTCCATGGTGGCAAAAACTCAATGTTCCAGGAATATCTTAGAGCTAAAAAGATGCAGGTAGTTCATCTAAATAGTCATATAGAGTCAAGTTTCTACTATTTTCCTTTCAATTTCATTTCAGTGAAGACATAAATAGGCTTCGCCTCTTCTTTCCAAATTAGACAACATAGATTAGGATAACTAATATTTGTACATATTTAGACTTTTAATGGGAATATGTACATATGTTAGTTATCCTAACATGACATTTTGATACCTTATTTATTCTAATATAAATTTAAATACTTTATTTATTTATTTATTGTTTTTGGATCGCTGGAGATTGAACCAGTGTACACCATTGTACACATCCCCATAACATACATTTAAAAATAATTTATTTAGCTGGGCGTGGTGGTGCATGCTTGTAATCCCCATGCTTGGGAGGCTGAGACAGGAGGATCGCGCAGGTTCGAAGCCAGCCTCAGCTACTGAGTGAGGCTCTCAGCAACTTAGTGAGACCCTATTTCCAAATAAAATATAAAAAATGGGTCTGGGAGTATAGCCTGGAGGTAGAAAGCCTCTGGGTTCCTCCTCCAGTACCACCAAAAATAAATAAATAAATAAATAAATAAATAAATAAATAAATAAATAAAATAACTGATTTATTTTTTGTGACACTGTGGATTGAACCCAGGAGCATTTCACCACCAAACCACACCCTGAGCCCTTTTTTTTTTTATTTTGAAATAGGATTTTGTTAAGCTACCAAGAGTCTTGCTATAAATTGCTGAGGCTGTTTTCAAGCCTATGATCTTCCTGTCTCAGCCTTCCAAGTACCGCAGATTACAAGCATTCAGCGCCATACCCAGCTAATACCATATTCATTCTGCTCATAAATTATGCACACATAGACTTCTTTTCAAAGAGCTCTTTGAAGTGACTGCAAATGCGTACCCAAAATGAAATATAACTATTTTTCTCTCAGGATACATCACAAAAATGTAAAATATAAAAATAAGTGTGAAGCATGTAAAATATGAAATGCTAAAAGGTAGTAGCTTAGCAAAATTAGCATTTACTTTTATTACTACTTTTTTTTTTTTTTTTTTTTTTGGTGGTACTGGGGGTGGAACCCAGAGGCTTTCTACCTCCGGGCTATACTCCCAGACCTACTTTTATATTTTATTTGGAAACAGGGTCTCACTAAGTTGCTGAGAGCCTCACTGAGTAGCTGAGGCTGGCTTCGAACCTGTGCGATCCTCCCATCTCAGCCTCCCAAGCGCGGGGATTACAAGCATGCGCCACCACGCCCGGCCTACTTTTTTGTAAAAGTAATTTTTGTAGGAAAGATACATGTACATGTTGAATTTCAGTTAAGTAATTATAGTTAATGGTCAATTATGAAGGCTGATCACCAACTTAGAGAGCATATCAACCCAACTTGAGTCTCATTCTCAGTAATTAATAAGCAATAAAGACTATTTATATATAACCAGAGGCAAGACAACCTGAAGCTGTTATTGTTGGAGCCATTTCAAATCACACCTAGCTCTGGTTTAGGGTTTGATCAGTGCAAGGTATATTGTTGAGTTGTGGTCCTTACATCTTCCAGTCCATCTTTAGAAGCTTCTCCCTCTTCTTTTTAGGATGGAGAATTTGCATTCTGTTTTGTATCTGTTCTACATTTTTCAAATTGCTACTTGTATTTCTTCTCCTCTTCCCTTATATCAGCCCCAGGATCATATGGAGTTAGTTTGTTTTACTGTCACAAGAGTCTCTTGAAGGAATGAGTCTGATTAAAGCCAGGCTTTAAAAAGGTAACTTTGCTGGCGAGTTTACACAAGCCACGCCTGGAGGGCTTCAGGAGGGACAGGAGGGATGGTGGTATCTTTGGCCTGTGGGTGATGGTCCAGCACAGGCCAGGAAGTCAGCAGCACCGAGGGTCTCTACCCTCCTTTCTCTCTCACCTAATGGTCTAGTTATACACATCCGCCTCTTTGGGTGCATAAGGCTCCAGGTCTGCCTTTAAGTAGAAGATTGGGCTCTCTGATCGGCCACCTAGGAACTAACAAATTCATTAAATAATTTCATTTCTACGAACTAAGTTTCTGGATCTTAAAAAATGGAGTTTAATAGACCTATTATATAAGATCAAGTGTGAGTGTGTGTGTGTGTGTGTGTGTGTGTGTGTGTGTGTGTGTGACTGGGGATGGAACCCAGAGGCTTTCTACCTCTGGTCTACACTCCCAGACCTATTTTATATTTTATTTGAAACACTAAATTACTGAGAGGCTCTCTAAGTAGCTGAGGCTGGCTTCAAACCTCTGCGATCCTCCTGTCTCAGCTTCCCAAGTACAGGGATTACAAGTGTGTGCCTGGCTCAAGTTAATTTTTAAGGTATAAAACGCTACGTAAATGTCAGTCATGATTATCAGACATCATTACTGTGGTTTATTGTATTATAACCAATAGTGTGGCTAATATGAAACATTGTTCTCATGGCTATCATTATTATGAATATTAGTAGCCATTCTTTCATTCATTCATTCAACAAACACTTACTGTATGCCCACCACACGCCAGATTGGTGCACACTCAAGGCCCATGTGTGTGTTACTTGCGGAGACTCAACCAGTTTTGCTGAGCCAAAAAGGCATGAACTGATAATGACTTGCTTTACTTTAGATTGTATGGTAGGTCTCTTTCATTTATCTTTCCTGGGACAAGTTTAAAAAAAACAAAGCAATCTTCTTGGATGAGTTGTATGTGGGCCTATGGATAAAAGATGTTTATGATGTGAATACGGTTCCTCTGATTCAGTCGATATTGAGAAGTAAAACGATTTGCTGGAGTAAACTCATTACATATATCCATTCCCGCATTCATTTATTTATTCAGAAATTCATCCCTTGGGTACCTTTGGATTATCTGCAGTTATGTCAAGTCTTCTGCACTCAATCCACAATTGGAATTACTGAGATGGCCAAAGCTTATATGAAATCTCCGTCCAGTTTAACCCCATTTAAAAGTCTCATGGTCGGGCGTGGTGGCACATGCTTATAATTCCAGTACTGGGGAAACTGAGACAGAAGGACTACAGGTTCCAGGCCAGCCATCGCAGCTTAGTGAGAGCCTGTTTCAAAGTAAATAAAAATAAATAAATACAATAAAATAAAGAGGTCTGAGGGTTTAGCTTGGAGGTAGAGTGCCCTTGGCTTCAATTCCTAGCACCAACATAAATAAAGAAATAGTCTCATGGAAAGAAAACATCTAAAGATATCCTCTAAAGAAAATGCCACTTCCTCCAACAGTTATTACAGTCTGTATCCTGCTTGGTTCCTTGCAAAGGGCTCCTCTCCAAGTCAACAGATTTGCATTCAGGGTCTGAAGGCAGGATATGCCTCATGGTGGGATGAGAAGGAGCTTGGGGACTGGCCATCAGGCTAAATCTAAACCATTATTTGTAGTGAATATATAATTAGCCTGGGAGTTCACAACAGAAAATACAGCTGCAAGGATAGGTTTCATCCTTAAAAAAAAAAAAAAAAAAAGAAAAGAAAAAAGGCAGGAGGAAATAGAAGAAAACAAACATGATCACGTGAAACATGCATTCTCTTTCCTAAGCACCACCAAAGATATTTTATCCTAATCTTTGTGGATACAATAAATGCCTCTCCCTCCTGGATTAGGCAGATGACAGCAACAACAGTCCCGCAGCTGGGCGGCTCCAAGGCTGACAGGTGCTGGATGTAAGATGCCTCCTGGTCCTGTGAAGTGCAGACCCTGCTGGGAAGGACTGCCCCACCCGACCTGCCCTGGGAGGGCTGCTCCGGGCCGCTGAGCCTCCTCCAGATTCCCCCACTCACTGGAGCAGCTGTCATAGGCAGCCATAAAATATCGCTTAATTATAGAACCTCCCTTGATCCTCTTAATCCTCCCTGCTGATGCATTTCCCCCCCTTTTGTGACTTTGCTGGTTCAGAGCACTTTAGGCTAAGTGCTCCTGGGAGTCTTAGGGTGGCGCCTTCTCTAAGTCAAGGTTGGGGACTGGCAAGATTCTCATCCTACCTCTAGAGGTGGAATTACTCCAGAGGCTGTAATTAGGCCGGTTGTAGGTTCAAATGTGGAATGTGACATGATTTTTTTTTTTTTAAGCAGGAAGTGGGTTCAGCTAGGGGGACCTCTCTCTTTTTTTTTTTCTGTTTTAAAAAAATCATGCTTGTACAGGATGAAGTGCAAAGAAATCAAAATCCAACTTTAAAATGGGCTTGTGTGTACTTGGCAATATATTGCGGACATCTTTTCATTAAAAAAATTTCAGCCTGAAATAAAAAAGCACCATAAATTCAAATACTAGCAAAATGATATCTAATTGAATTAATAAAGGAATAGCGCTAAGGTGATTTTCTCCTGTATTGAAAACTCCCCCTGTCGATGAAATAAAAGACTCAGTGATAAAGCCCTGTGGCCGGGCTGGTGTTTGGTTCATAAACACCATAAACGGCACACCACCTGCCCTCTTCACTCCGGTGGGCGGGCGGGGTCGCTTTTCCTACAGGGGAAGGAAGGATGTTGCTGTTACTGCTATATTAGGGTCACTGTTACTATTGGAATCTTTAGATTGACGTTATCAACTAGTTTGGTGTCACCTGTTATGAAAGAAAGGAAAAGGCTTTCTTTTTCCACCCAATTCAGCCTACTTCTGACATCAGATTCTCCAGTAGACACCAATGAAGTATAATGGGGTCCCTTCTAATGTAATTCAGTTCTGAGAGTTGGAGGTGTAGCTCAATGGAAGAGCCCTTGCCTAGCATGCTCGAGGTCCTGGGTTCCTCCCCCAGCACCCCAAACAAACAACTCTGACTCTATTTACCTGTCATGGTGAAGAGGTCACAGGTTAAGGGCTCGGTCCCCAAGATGTCCCCCTTTTAGATGCCAATCCCAGACTCCAGGTTGTGAACTACACTTCCCACCGGTCAGCTATGAATCAGGGTCCCCAAGACCCCCTCCTTGGGAAGGATTAATAAGTCTATAAGCAAAGTGTTCCCCTGGCTTCCTTGAATCACTAGCCATTGGCTCAGGGAAGCCAGGGAACTTGGCTTATAGATACCTACTTGCTATAAAGGATGGGGATGAACCACGGGCTGGAGGAGTTGCACAGGCAAGGAACGGGAGCAGGTCTGGGAGCATCCCTGTTCTCTCTTGGTGAGCCACCCTCCAGGAAACTCCATGTATTCACCTACCCAGAGGCTCACCCCAAATAACCTGTCCTCGATATGGAAGCGTCCTTACCTAAGCACAGTCTGTTACATCATCGGCCATTGCTGATCAACTCAACCTTCAGCCCCTCTCCTGTTCCCCTGGAGATGGGGAGTCGGCTAGAAAGTGCCAACCCTCTAATGGTGTAGTTGGTTCCCACAGCAACCAGCCCTCATCCCAGTAGCCCTCTCAGAGTTGCCTCATTAGAATCAAAGATGCTCCATCACCCAGGAAATTCCAACAGAGTGAGGAGGCTGTACCAGACACTCCTATCACTCTGAAAATGACAAAGGTCTCTGAGCTCTGGGTCAGGAACTGGGTGAGGTCAAAGACCAAGTATTAGAACCAAAGGTTCTCTTAGCACCTCTAGCTACAAGCCTCATAGGAGCTCCTTGACTGCAACAGAGACAGAGATTGACCTATGTATTTCCTGCGTCACACTTGGTTTCCTAATGTGGTTATTTGAATTGGTTATCTTAGTCTTTTTTGTGTGTGTGTGGTACTGGGGATGGAACCCAGGGGCATTCTACCTCCAAGCTACACCCCCAGCTTGATTTTTTTATTCTTTATTTTGAAACAGGGTCTCACTGAGTTACAAAGGGCCTCATTAAGTCTGCAAACCACGGTCCTCCTGTCTCAGTCTCCCAAATGCTGGGATTACAAGCACGTGCCACCACGCCTGGCTTTATTTTTCTTTATCTTGGATACGTTATAAAGTCCACTTCTCTTCAAAGTTAAAAAAACGACCAGCTAAAGTATTAACTATCACCTGTAATGCTTTGAGGGGCCACTCAAAAACAGGCAATTATTCTAGTGCCACTTTTCAGTAGAAAGTAGCTTAAAAATATATAGGACAGCTGGATGTGGTGGTGAACCCTTGTAATCCCAGCATTTGGGAGGCGGAGACAGGAGGATTAGGGTTCGGGCAGCCTCAGCTACTTAGCGAGACCTTTCCCAACTCAGTGAGACCCTGTTTCAAAAATAAAAGACAAAAAAAATAGGGCTGGGGGTGTAGCTCAAAGGTAGAATGTCCATGGGAATCATCCCTGGCACCACTAAATAAATAAATAAATAAATAAATGAATAAATAAATAAATAATATATACATATATAAAAGTAAATCCAGTCCAAAATTAAATGTGTATAATTTTCAGTACCTCAAATATACCCTTATAATTTTCCTACCAGTTTAAAATGTCAAAATAAAAAAAAGTTATGTGTACAACAAAGAGATGTTCTCTTTATGTGAGAGTTTATATCTGCTCCATCAGAAAAAAAGGGTGGGATTCGGATGGGTAATAAAGCCATGCATGAAACAGATATTACTGTTCTTTGTTAGATAAAGTAGTTGAAGCAGTAGTGTGTTTTTATTAACGCTACTCTTTGAGATTTGTGTAAGTATGCTTTGTTTAAAACTATGGTACTACTGCATGCCTAAGTAGTCCAAGTACTCGCAGTACTAGTGCAACCCAGTGCTTTGGAGGCTGAGACAGGATGATTTCAGGTTTGAGGCCAACCTCAACAAATTAATAAGACCCTCTGCAACTTAATGAGAGTTGCAGAGTTTAAACCTGTTTAAAAATAAAATATAAAATAGGGCTGGAGTTATAGCGCAGCAGTAGAATGCCTCTAGGTTCACTCTCCAGTACCAAAATAAGTAAACAAATAAATGAATAATAGAACTATAGTTATTTTTAGACTGCACACATTTTCCCAA
Organism: Muscardinus avellanarius; assembly: GCF_963383645.1. Taxonomy (NCBI): domain Eukaryota; kingdom Metazoa; phylum Chordata; class Mammalia; order Rodentia; family Gliridae; genus Muscardinus; species Muscardinus avellanarius. The sequence goes on from NC_137790.1 coordinate 123,421,248, forward strand.
TACTTAAAGTCATAAAAGTATCAAGGCTTCTTGAATTTAGAACTTTTTCTCCTTGTAAGTCACTAAAAAATTCATTTAGATCAAAACTTCTTGAGCATTTCTCTGTTAGAAAAATGGAAAGCCATTAGGTATCCTCTTGGTGGTGTTTTTATCTTAGGGTGCTTTTTAATTTCAGGCTGAAATCCTTTTATTTTCTTTTTAACTTTGAATGTGAGTCTAAAAATCGTGTGCTGACATGAGGTGTTCATTACCACCCACACACTTAACAAGGCCACTAAAGAATTTCCACAAAGCTCTGGCCTCTTCTCATACTGTATCTGAGAGCTGCTATTATTAGAATGTAAAAAAATTAAATAAATAAGGGTTTGGGGAACTATCTGAGATTTGTGGTTACTCAGGTCGTGTGTGTGTGTGTGTGTGTGTGTGTGTGTGTGTGTGTGTAATACTGGGGATTAAACTCAGGGGCATTCTACCTCTGAATTATACCCCCACCCCTATTTTATTTTTAGTTTGAAGCAGGGAGTTGTTGCTAGGTTGAAGAGAGCCTCAAGGCTCCCTGAAGCTGTCCTTGAACCTGCGATCCTCCTGTTTCAACCTCCCAAGTACTGGTTACATATGTGTTTTACCACGCACAGTGTTTTAAGAACCTTTTTGTCTCAAGATCAATGATGAGCCAGGCGTGGTGGCGCACGCTTGCAATCCCAGCACTGGGGAGGCTGAGACCAGAGGATTGCGCAGTTCACGGACAGCCTCAGCTACTTAGTGAGGCCTTCTGTAACTCAGTGAGACCTGGTTTCAAAATAAAGAATAAAAAAATAGGGCAGAGGGGGGGTGTAGCTCGGAGGTCAAATGCCTCTGGGTTCCACCTTCAGACCCCCCCAACACACACACACACACACACACACACACACACACACGCACACACACACATCAATGAATATTTGTCCACTCTGACAATATGAAAACGAATAGATCTATTGTTTTTGTTTTTAGTAAATCAGTGTTCGCCATTATTCTTTCCCATCTTTTCTGGTTCTTTGTACCCTAGGTTGTCTGCAGAAGTTTTTTTTTTTTTTTTTTTTTTTGCATTCAAATTATGCAGATCCCTTGAAACGATTTGGGTAGATTTTCTTAAGGGAAACGAAGAGAAACAGTATTTGTAGCGTGTCGTGTATGCCTGGCGGTGCTTGGGGTTTACTTGGGGTTTACTTCCGTTACTTGCTGGGTACTTGCAGTAGCGCGCTGGAACGGATGTTCTAATACGCCTTTGCAGGAAACTGCGGCCACCGTGGCCTCTTAACCAGGTAACAGTAGAGGCAGGATTTCAGTCCACTGCACCAATCTGTCTCATTTGGGTGGTGCCTCCCATTACAGATGCCAATAAATACATGTGAAAAGATGGTGTGGAACAGCACAAGTTCAAGGCCAGCCTGGGCCACCTTGCTAGATCCTGCTTCAAAATAAAAAGAGCCCCTGGGTTCAACCCCCAGTACCCACCTCCCTCAACAACCACCAACAACAGTGTTATGGTTGATGTCTCAGGGTTTGTCTTTGATCCTGATCATTTCTTGCAAAATGGAAGGGACTCTAAAAAGCATCTCTGGTCTCTCTTCAGACTGAAAGGTTCATGTGAGGTGTCTTGGGTATCATCCTGTCCTCCCTCGTCTTCTCCTCCGTTCACGTTGTGTCTATTTTTTTTTTTTTTTGGTGGTATTAGAGATTGAACCCCGAGGCGTCCTATACCCACCCCCTTCAATAGTATTTCGTTTTTTATTTAGAAACAGGGTCTCACTGGTTGCTGAAGGGGCCTCACTAACTTGCTCAAGGCTGGCCTCAAACTTGTGATGATTCTCTGATCTCAGCCTCCTTAGTTTTGGGATTACAGGCCTGTGCCTCCAGGCCTGGCTGTGACATTCCTTTCATATATGCCTAGTAAAAAACGTCACTGACACTCAGGGGCTGTGGCTCATCCCTTCCCTAGAATTAAAAACAAAACAAAAGCCGGGTGTGGTGGCGCCATGCTTGTAATCCCTGTGCTTGGGAGGCAGAGACAGGAGGACCAGTAGGTTCGAAGCCAGCCTCGCTGGCTTAAGAGACCCTGTTTCCAAATAAAAAAGTATAAAATAGGTCTGGGAGTGTAGCCTAGGAATTGAATGCCTTCACATGAACAGAGGAAAAGCTAGACCAACCAAAATAATTTTGGGTTTCTAAGGTGGCTTTGCCCTTCTCTTTGGTCAAGTGACGTTTAATTCATTTGGCCCCATTAGAAAGGAAAGAAGAGAGGGTGGCTGTAGCCAAGAGGTGGGTCAGTGTCCCGTTTAAGAACGACTGGAAAAACAGCATGCTAGAAACCATATGTCAGACACGGAGAGCCTGGGAAAACAATTTTCAAAGCATTTTAGCATTGAGAGTAGCCCGGTGGCTTAAAAACTAACTTCTTTTAAAAACTGATTGTGAGATTAAAGCTGCTACCCAGATGTCTGATGCAGCCGATAAGGTTGACTATCTAACATGCAGATGGAGATGGGACATCAGGCTCGGGGCCGTTTAGAAAAACAAAAACACTGGAGTCTGGCTCCGTACCTCACTATTTCAGTTATCGTTGCCCACCCCTTCGACTGCCAGCTCCTGGCAGGCCTGCGCGGTGCAGGCACTGCGCACCGCATGCGTATTTTAGTGGCATGAATTCAACACTACATGCCTAGCAAATCCCCACATGTGTATGTGGGTATGGGTGCTGCTTCATCTGGAGCTCAGCCAGGGAAACAGTCAGTACCTTAACCCTGGAGGCGCTGGCTGCATCGGACCTGCTGAAAGACTGTCTCACATGCCCCGCGTTTAGTACCCTGTATATTGAAAGGATTTTCAGTGATAGTGGCAGTTTTCACTGTACTTCGTATTTGCAAAAGCTCCTCCCTTCCTTCCTTTTTTCTTTCTATTGCTTCCTTCTTTCCTTCCTTCCTTCCTTTCCCTTTCTTCTTCTCCTCCTCCTCCTCCTCCTCTTTCGTCTCCTCCTCCTCCTCCTCCTCCTCCTCCTCCTCCTCCTTCTCCTTCTCCTCTTTCTCTTCCTTCCTTCTCCTCCTCCTTGTATCTTTTTCTCCCTCTCCCTCTTTCCCTCCATCCCCTTTTGCCATGCTGGGAATAGAATTCAGGCCCTTGCACATGCTAGGCAAGTGTCATCCCACTGAACACCACTCCCAGTCCCCACACTGATTTGGAACCGAATCCTGGTATTAACTTCAATTCCAATGAAAACATGAATGCATTCATTGCATGTTCCGCTGATAATGAGTCTCATCTTTGGTCAATTTCTCTTCTGATTCCCATGTTTTTGTTTTTGAGGGAAAAAAAGAAAATTAAATAAAAGCTCTCCCAAAGCAGGGCATGGTGGTGCATGCCTGTAATCCCAGTACTTAAGAGGCTGAGACAGGAGGATCACAGGTTCGAAGACACCCTCAGCATCTTAGCAAGATTCTCAGCAACCCAGCAAAACACTGTTCCAAACAAAAGAAATAGAAAAAGAACTAGGGGTGTAACTGGGAGTTAGAATGCCTCTGGGGTCAATCCCCAGTATTATAAAACAACAAAAACAGTCCCCCCCCCAAACTCCACCAAGTACATATTTTATAATTGTCATCTGGAATTAAGAGAATCTGGTAAAATAAACTCTTAACACTTTCGTTCAGTTCCAACAGAACAATCTGAAGGTATTTTCTAAATCTTTTAATAGCATTATCAGAAAAAAAATAACTGTGGGTGTTGATAATAAAAACTATGACACACCAGAATTCTTCCATAGGGTTCCTGGCCCCGAGTCAAACGAAAAAACAGAAACTCCGAGTCCTTTCCTTCTTTTCTTGTTTTTTTCCAGGGATTAGAAAAAACGAGGTTAAGCAAGAATGTGGCTCAGTTTGCAGAGACCAAGTCAGACCTGCCAGTGCTGGGTGATTTGGGGGGAGCCGGAGCCGATGACGGGGTGTCTCTTGCACAGTGGCTTAGCTCTCGCCCTCTGGAGCGAGGTCCGTGAGTCACTCATGGTCTGTGCTCATGAGTCATCGTTTTTCCCAAAGAGGTTTTCTCAAGAAGTGGCACATTCACAGTGTCCCGTTTTTCCCCACCCTGGGGACAAAACGCTGGTAAATAAACCCTGCAGGAACCACGGATATTAAGCTCCTACTGTCCCAAGTCTGCTCCCACCGCCGCTCTGGGCCATAGTGACTTTGCTGGACTTGGCTGCCCCGATGGAGCAGGTTCAGACCCAAAGAGTCCACAACAGAGGCCCTTGGTCACTGGTTCTCAGGATTGGAGGTAGACAGAACACCACAGCTGGCTGGGGCGGAAGTCCTGTTCATGCCTCTGCGGCTGCTAATTTAAACAAGTGAAGGCTCTTGGCAAGGTTGCCATGGAAGTCAAGGATTAACGCTTGGGAGTTAAAAATACAATCCCTGCCATTCATTCAGAATTCCGGAGAACTCTGAAATTTTGGGGGTGGGGTGGCAAGTGAACGGGAGGGTCCGGAAGCAGGCCCCAAAATAATGCAGAAGGATGAGCTTTCTCCTCAGCACATCTCTGATGTGAACTGTCACCTTTATTGTATGGCTTGAGGGTTGGTTTTTATAGCTTTGGGATTTAGACTCTGAATGTTTTGCTAGTGGATGCGTCAGCCATGGACATTGGCGTCTGGATGGTTACCTCTTCCTTTTATTCTAAGGTGCTAGAATAGCAGGGGCCGGTGCTTCCATGGATTGGGGCAGAATGGAAGGAAGAATTGCAACCAGTTACAGTATTCTGAAAGCTGCTTTGAGATAAAGAACCATCTGTTGAGGAGACCGTAGGAGGGAGGTCACTTTGCAAATAACAGCAATAAAACACCTGTAATCTTGGTACTAAGCAGGCTGAGACAAGAGGTTCACCAGTTCAAGGCCAGGCCCAGGAATTTAGTGAGATCCTCAGTGATTTAGCAAGACCCTGTTTCAAAATAAAAAGGGCTGGGTGTAGCTTGGAGGCAGAATGCCCCTGGGTTCAATCGGGGAGAGAGAGAGAGAGAGAGAGAGAGAGAGAGAGAGAGAGAGAGAGAGAGAGAGAGAGAGAGAGAGAGAGGAGAGAGGAGAGAGGAGAGAGGAGAGAGGAGAGAGGAGAGAGGAGAGAGGAGAGAGGAGAGAGGAGAGAGGAGAGAATAAAATATAGGCTATGCATCTATTTAACCATATAAATGACAGTAGTTTATTTTTTTATTGTCAATGTGTTGAAGTTCAGAAGTGAATTCATGGGCGAATAGGGTTAATTATGCAGAGGGGAATAATTTGTGGAATGACTGCTAATTTTTAATCTTATGAAAAGACCAGATAAGGTTGCTCGTGTGTGTGTGTGTGTGTGTGTGTGTGTGTGTTACTGGGGATGGAACCCCTTTGGGATACACGCCCAGCCCTATTATATTTATTATTTGTCTTTAATTTTTTTTATTGGTGCATTGTAGTCATATATCTTAACAGAGTGCAAGATGGTGGAGGCATACATGCACACATCACCCAATTCTCACCCTATTCCCTCCCCCTTCCCTCCTTCTCATGTTTGGCTTAGTGATTGACTTTTACATGTTTATTAATGTAGAATCTTAAGTTGCCGAGGATCTCACTAAATTGCTGAGGCTGGCCTTGAACCTATAATCTTTCCGTCTCAGCCTCCCCAATTCTGGGATTACAGATGTGTGCCACCATGCCTGGCTGAGCATCCCCAGCGATGGTGGTGCCCACGGAAATGCACTCTGTGGAGTCCTGGTTTTAGGAACCATAGCAGATAGCAGAGAGACTACCTGGAGAAAGAGGGCGTGTTTGGGATAGGAGAATTAGTAAGTATCCATGCAGCTGTTCTTTGACCCAGCTTTTCTGTCAGTGGGAAGAGCTAGTGCCATTGGCAAAAACAAAAAATAAAAATAAAACAATAACAAAAGAAAACAAAAGGTACTATTCTAAGAAATGCTAGTTACAGTGGCACATGCCTATAATCCCAGTACCTGGGAGGTTGAGACAGGAGGATCACGGGTTTGCAGCCAGCGCTCAGCAATTTGTGAGGCCCTCTGAAACTTAGTGAGGCCCTGTTTCAAAATCAAGAATAAAAAAATAGGACTGGGAATATAGGTTAGAGATAAAATTCCCCTGGGTTCAATCCTCAGTGACACGAAAGAAAGAAAGAAAGAAAGAAAGAAAGAAAGAAAGAAAGAAAGAAAGAAAGAAAGAAAGAAAGAAAGAAAGAGGAAGGAAGGAAGGAAGGAAGGAGAGGAAGAAATGCAAAATAGGAGTAAGATATGATATGCCATTTCCTATATCTTGAAATTGAAATCAGAACACATTGCTAAAATGATTTGTTAGATTGAAATACAGGTAGTATTTAACCCTGAAATACAAGCTAAATGTAAACCAGCTTTCACATATGTGTATTCTCTTCTAGTCGGGAAACATTTCAAAGCTTTAATATAAGTCTTGGGCACGTCTTCTCGCCATCTGGTACGGGATTAAAAGTTGGCATATTACTTGTTGTCTGCTGACAGTGGGTCAAATTTACTTGGCAAGCCTGATCTGAGTATTTATCAACCTCATTCAAATCTATTTCAATTTCCATTTTTAACACTAGTGAGTCTAATTGGACCAGTTCGCAAAAAGCAAATTGCAAAGCTATTTTATTTAGCAAGTTTTAAGCAAACTGTCTTTGGCACATACGTTTGTTATACCATTAAAAAGGCAACTGAAGTGGGGAACGGTGGCACACACCTGTAATCCTAGTATTTAGGAGGCTGAGACGACCCCAGGTTCAAGACCACCCTCAGCAATTTAGGGGAGACTTTCAGCAACCTAGTGAGATCCTGTTTCAAAAAAAAAAAATAAACATAAAAAGGGCTGGGGATGTGGCTTAGAGGTAGAATGCTCCAGGTTCAGCCCAATGCCACACACACACACACACACACACACACACACACCTTGGGGATTACAGAACTATTGTTTTTTCAGATTCTATCGTGTGCAGAACCCTTTGCTCTACTTTATAAAGTCCTCAAAAGAACTTATCTTCTACTAGAAGAGAAATATGGGCACCCCCCCCCCCAATAAGTGTGAGTCAAGAAAGAAGTTGGAGAGAAACTTAAGGCAATGAAGATAAATGGAACTGAATGTAATTTAGTTCTGAACCAGTTGGCCTTGATTTTACGATCCCAGACTGCCATCCCATCTGAGCCCGGTGTGGTGGCACACTCTTGTAATCCCAGTACGTAAGAAACTGAGACAGGAGGTTCGAGACCAGCCTCAGCAGCCTAGTGAGACCCCGTTTCAAAAATAAATAGGTAAAGCCAGGCGTGGTGGCTCAAGCTTGTAATCCCAGCATTTGGGAGGCTGAGACAGGAGGATTGCGGTTCACAGACAGCCTTAGCTACTTAGTGAGGTCTTTTGCAACTCCGTGAGACCCTGTTTCAAAGTCAAGAATAAAAAATAGGGCTGGAGGTGGAGCCTGGAGGTAGAATGTCCCTGGGTTTCATCCCTAGTACCACATAAATAAATAAATAAATAAATAAATAAATAAATAAATAGGTAGGGCTGGGAGATGTTGCTTGAAAGCAAAATGCCCCTGGGTTCTATCTCATTGGCTATCTCTTTGGCTGACTGGCTAGTGGTAGGAATAAAAGAGGCGGGTTGGAAGTTGTCTTCAAGACCTGTCCCAACAGCTCTGTTGACGCAGGAGCCCTGATTGTGTGCCACTAATGCACAACTCTAGTGTATTAAAGCAGCCGAGCCTGGAGGGTAGGACAGTCAAAACACAAAACCCTTAGGTCTCAAGGTGAAGTCTGTGCACACTGAAATAAGAAGCGGCGTGCTGCAAAGAATTCTCGGGCCTTTCAAAACGAAGCACTTTTGTAATCATTCCTATTTATATACCTTCCTATTCTTCCCGCAAAACAAAACGTATTACCCAGATCCCCTCTATTTCAGAAAGTCTTTGTTGTGTGGTTTCCTTCCATGAAGTTCATGTCATCGGTCAAGAACTGCAGGGTAAATTCATCTGAAAGACCAGGCCTTTTCCTGGGCGGTAAGAAGCCCCCGGGTTCTCTCTTTTTTTTTACAGATAAGATTTTATCGTTGCCTTTAATGGTTCTGCCCCTTGTCAGAGTTTGATATTTATGAAATGCTTTTCATTTTTTTTACTTACCCAGTGTGTCTTGCATCACGTGTAATTGTTCTACAATCCTTGGTTGTTGAATAAATTTGAACTGCAGATTGCCAGTCTGGGTGTGGGGCTGGAACTGCCTTCCCAGCGCTCGCATGGTGAGCGAGTGAACTTGGGAGGTCTGGGGAACTGTTCATGGAGCCTGTAGGTGACTCTGGTTCTCAGATCAGACCTGTTTACCCTCACAGTGAGGATTGGATGTATTTGTTGGTGTTTTTTTGTTTTTTTTGTTTGTTTTATAAATATGGGCGCTAAGACTTAGGATGGGTTAAATGACTGGTCCACTTAGGTTCCGCAGGGTCAGAGCTAGTTTTAAAGCTCAGGTTCCCGGTTGGATTCCAAGCTCGTGGGCTCTGGCATCGGGCCTCTCAGGCCTGACTGGAGATGCCTATGTAGTGAGACTCGATTTTATGGGCAGTGGGGACCCAGAAGTGACTTGGATCCTGGATGTCCACAGGATGTGGGGTTGGAGGTGAGGCACAGAAAGGACTGTCAGATAGAGGGTGGGAGAGGGGGAGGAGGAGGGAAGGAGGTAAAGCAGGAAGACCAGAGAAAGGGAAGCCCTGAGGCCACTGTGCTGTCCAGGGGAAAGGTCAGGGAGAGTGGCTGAGGAGAGGGAATTTCCCCCCTCTGGGTGCTGGGAGGGCCCAGAGCGATCCTCCTCCCCATTTTAGTGACCCCTTTCCCAAGAACAAAGAATCTGCCTAGTAAGTAAAATGGCTTTCTAAAACTTGTGTCTTTATTGAAGAAAATCTGAATCCACAGGGAAAAATGGTTTCACACACTTCTTCTGAAACTACTGTTTCTAGGCAAGTAGCTTCTCAGGGAAGTGCTGGCCTTCCTTGTCCCGTGCACACTGTAGGTCACGAGGCTGAAGCTCTTTTCTGACCTGGCCTGTTCTGTGGAGCTGACTATCAGTGTAGCTGGAGGCTAGCAGCTGGTCAGGTCTTTCTGTGACTGAACAAAGGAGGCAGCTGAACTGAGGAAGGAAGGTCATGAGTTTGAGGCCAGTCCAGGCAACTTAGCGACCTGGAAACAGGAGGGATTTTAAAAAGGCCACTGACATCACCTCCTGTGAAGTGTGGGGAGGTGAGAGACCTGTGGGTGCCAGGAGATCAGGGCGTACCAGCCCACTGCATAACAATTCAAATTAAGGATTGAAATTGTACAAAGACATGGGTTTCCCCAAACCCAATTCTGACCAATAATAACAGAGCAGATGGGAAACCTCAGGCAGATTTAAAAGTCCAGAGCTTTGGTGACTGCTGTCTTCTGGGAACCCCTTTCTCCTTGTGTGTGTTTGGGGGGGGGCACTGCTCTTGTCTTCTTTCTTTCCCTGGTTTAAAATAAACTTTCATAGTCCTTAGACTTCATTCATTCATTGAAATCCACTGGACAAGAACCTTATAAGAGGAGACACCCCTGTTTTATTAGTGAGAACCTGTCTCAAAATAAAACAAAAAGAAGTTGAGGTGGTAGCTCAGTGTAGAAAGCCCTTGGGTTCAACTTCCCAGGATGAAAAAAAAAAAAAAAGGAGGCTGTGGGGAAATGGAGTTCAAAGGGGATTTATTACAGGGGCTTTGTCTACCACACACTAACCAAGGCCCTATGCAAAACCCTTATGGGGGATTTTTTTTTTTAAGTCTAAGAAAAAAATCTGTTTTGACGTTAGGAACAGTTTTCCTTCCCCTTAGGAACTGGTATTCTTTTTCTTTATAAACAACTTGGGGCCAAATGATTTATTCCATTTCCCTTCTTCCTTGGGCCACAAGAATATAGGAGTCAAACCTGTAGTTTCTCTCTTCACTAACATTTCAGTACCTGTCTGTCGGTTACTAAATTGTCCAGGCATCAGTTTTTCTTTTTCCCTATCTTCATGAGTATTTTAACTCTTACTGGTTATGGAAACAATCCATGGTCACTGCTAAAAACCTGAAAAGTGCAATGAAATATATATATTTAAAAATAGCCAGTGAGCCTATTATTTGCCTATATCACCATAAATAGTTTGATATCTTTTTTTTTACCTTTTTGTTCCATTTACAAATAGGAAAACTAGACTTAGTATGTATTTACTGAACACATGTAATGTAGGTAGATTGACTATGTGTGTATATATAATCTTCAAAGGAGTTTTTTTTTTTTTTAAGTAGAACCAGCAAAGGAGTAAAGCCAAAAAGGGGGTGTAGTAGGGAAGTGGGGATTAACGCAGCTAACTTGTGGGTCTTGGCAAACAGTCCAGTTACACTGAGAAACAGGAGAAAGGATATGACTCAGGCACAACTAGAAAGGGAGCCGGGATGAGACAGTGCAGCAAAAAGTGAAAAGCATCTCTTGGGTTTGGGGAGTTGGGGGCCAGAGCCTGAGGCTCTAAACAACTTGAACAATAGGAGAATTTAATTTTCCAATCAAACAGTCAGCCTTGCGCTAAGCACCAGGCTCCACTGCTTTGTGCATTCAGCCTGGGGAGGGGGCTGCTTTCCAAGAGCATCCTTAGAGCTACGAGTACCAAGGAGCACACTCAGAGGCTGGGAATTCCAATGGCTTTCTTCTCTGGGCTGCTTCAGAGGAGTGAGAACTGCTTACTTAAGAAAGGCTCCCTCTTGTACTCCAGTCTTCAGGGACGGCAGTGCATGACACTTTTGATTACCAAACCCACTGGGAACAAAACAATGTTCCAAGTACTGGCTTAGCCATGGAGCTGGAAGGGTGAGCTGTGCAGGCTCCAGCCAGTCCTACATCTTTGGGGTCAGATCTAAGGTCCTCCATCTAGGGGATGGAGGCTGGCAGGCCGAGGTGGCACTGCAGGTGCAGTGGGCCCTTCTACCACTTCAGCTATGGACCATTCTGCTTGTCCAGGATGGGAGGAAAGAGTGGGGACCATCATTTGGAATCCCATCATTCCAGCGCCTATATCACTCTTCCCATGGGCAGCCGGATATCTGATGATAGCAGTGGCCCTGTATGTCCTCCAACAAAGAGTAGATGGCTGCGTCTCTCTACCTGGAGTGTGTTCATGCCCCGATGTGGCTTCTAGCACAACATCAATGTCCGTGGCATCAGGGAGTCTAAGAAAAGTTCATGAAACAGTGGATTCCTCTCCTTCTGGTAGCAGAGTGGATGTGTAGGGTGTGCCAACCTTGGAAACCATTGTTAATAGGTTGGGTCCTGGAGGAATAACTCAAGGGTTTGTCAGCTCTAATTACTTTGCCAAAGAGCAGTTACTTAACTCTGACATGCACATCCATTAACTCCTCACCCTAAAGGCCCTCCATAAGGCCCCGGGGCTGGTCAGGTTTCTTCCTGCCCAAAAATTGACTGACTTTTATGGACGCTTTCAATAGAATTGCTTTGGTTACACCAAACGCATTACTAAGATCATTATCTTTCTGTGTCAGTTTTCTCTTTTAATGATTAGAGGAATGATTCTTATTGCTTTAGTTTAGTCTTTTCCCTGTTTATTTGTATTTATTTATTTATTTATTTACTTATTTATTTATTATTTATTTTTGGTGGTACTGAGGTGGAACCCAGTGGCTTTCAACCTCCGGGCTATACTCCCAGACCTATTTTATACTTTATTTGGAAACAGGGTCTCACTAAGTTGCTGAGAGCCTCACTAAGTAGCTGAGGCTGGCTTTGAACCTGTGCGATCTTCCTGTCTCTGTCTGCCAAGCACATGAATTACAAGTGTGTACCACCACGCCTGACACTATTTGTATGTTCTTAAAAAAATATATAATTCTGATGGGCATGGTGGTGCACGCTTGTAATCCTCGTGCTTGGGAGGCGGAGACAGGAGGATCGCGCAGGTTCGAAGCCAGCTGGGCTGGCTTAAGAGACCCTGTTTCCAAAAATAAAAAAGTATAAAATAGGTCTGGGAGTGTAGCCCAGAGCTAGAAGGGCTTCCAGGAACCCCAGTACCACCCCCCAAAAACAACAACAACAACAACAACAATATATATATATATATATTTCTGTTTTTAGTCCAGCTTGTGTTTGACTGATTTCCTTAAAAATATGGTTGACAGCATCTATAGTATTGAATTCAGTAGTTAAACTTTGCTTCTCCTTCCTGAAACCCACTTTTATTTTGATGCTGGGGATCAAGCCGGGGCCTTACGCTTGCTAGGCAAGCACCCTACCACTGAGATACATCCCCATCCCCTTATATTTTTTATTCATTTCTTTGTTTTGTCTACTGGGCATTGAAGCCAGGTCTACCTCTAAGCTACATCCCCAGCCCTATTTATTTTATTCCTTTTTTAAAAAAAAATAGAGTCTCATTAAGTTGCTTAAATTCAGCTAAGTTGCTAAGGCTAGACTCAAACCTGCAATCTTCCTGTTTCAGTCTCCCAAACACTGAAATTATAGGCATGTGCCACCACACCTGGATGCAGTTTTTATTTTGAGATAGGATCTCACTGAGTTGCCCAGACTGGCCTGGAATCTCCCTGCCTCCTGAGTAGCTGGAATTACAGCATGCAGCGCTGCAGCAGGCTCATCAAACGATCTTAGGAAATATCTAGGTTTTTTTTCACTCAAGGAATAGAGGAGTTCCCTATAGCAGCAGCTTTCTGTCTTGAATGAAGAGTTTTGGCTTGAGGGTAAAAAGACCAAAAGAAAGCAAAAAATAAATAAACAAAATAATCAAGATAAATACAACTTCTGTGCAAAGCTGTTTCTATACCTAAGATTAAGTCAAGTAGTAATGATAATGGTTTCCTACACTGCAGATTCAGAGGATGACTTTATTCAAAATTAAGGTGCGAGTAATAGGTGCAGTCTGGTTCCTTTTCTTCTGTGTCTAAGGAAGGGTCGTGGGTATGTTGGGTTGACAAGAGGCAACTTTACTGAAAAGGCCAGAACAAAGGGCCAACATTCCATTTTTCTATCAAAGTTCATTGTCTTTTATGGGACTAGATCTCTGATACCATTTATTTATTTTTTTTATTTTTTGTAGTACTGGGGATCGGACCCAGGAGTATTCTACTTCCAAGCTACACTCTCAGTCCTATTTTTTATTCTTTTTCATTTGAAACAGGGTCTCAATAAGTTGCTGAGGGACTCACTAAGTAGCTGAGGCTGGTTGTGAACCTGTGATCCTCCTGTCTCAGCCTCCCAGGTAATGGAATTACAAGTGTGTGCCACCACACCTGGCTCTCTAATATCATTTATAAAATGAAGTGATGGCACTAGATGAATTGGGCTCTTCTTTAAGAGTATGTCTAGAGCTGGGTATGGCGACACACACTTGTAATCCCAGTACTCAGGAGGCCGAGGCAGGAAGATGAAGGGTTCGCAGCCAGCCTCAGCTACTTAGTGAGGCCCTCTGCAACTTAGTGAGATCCTGTTTCAAAATAAAGAATAAAAAATAGGGCTACAGGGGTGCGGCTCAGAGGTAGAATGCCCCTGGATTTAATCCCCAGTACAGAAAAAAAAAAAGATGTAAGGAAGGAAGGAGAGGAAGGGAGGGAGGAAACTTAGCAAGGCTCTCAGCAACTTAGCAAGACCCTGTTTCAAAACAACAAATAAAAAGCGCTGGGGTATAGCTCAAAGATATATTACCTCTAGGTTTAACCCTCCTCTTCCACAAATACATGTATATGTGTTTGAATGTATGTATATATGTATGTATACATGTATGTATAGGGCTCAAGATAAAGAATTTCCCTGGCATTTGTTGGGCCCCTGGTTGATCCTCAGCCCTGCGGCAGGGGAGAAATAGACAAACTTTCACTAAATGTGGAGCTTGGTGGAGTGGGGCAGGTTTTGTAAGGCAGAAAAAACAACATATGCTGTGGTTTGGGAGGCAGGTGCAAAGCTGGAGGCCCCTCTATCTTGTTAAGGGTGTATTGAACCCCGCGGGGTGGGGACGCAGCTCAGTGGCTAAGCACTTCTTCCCCATGCCTGAGTGCCTGGGTTCAATCCCACCACTGAAAAACAAAACAAACAAAAACACCCTAACCCGAGAAAACAACAAAAAAACATGGTTCAAAGTTCGCGTTCAAAACTCGTGTTGGGCCAGTTCCTTGGCGAATAAGTCATAACAGCAAATACTGGAAGCTGTTTATCTCTCTCTCTCCCGCCACTTGCTCCCTGCGCCACCCTCAGCCTCACAGCCAGCACCTGGCTCGGAGGAGGAGCTGCTCCGGGTTCCTGGGCGCCGCCTGGGGTGGGCGCTGTCAGCATCTTACTGGATGTGCAGCGGTGTTGAGCTAGGAATCTCTTCCACATGCCCATCTTTGGCTGAGCACACACACCAGAGGGCTCCTCCTAGGACATTCCTCAAGCTGAGAGAGTTGGGGGTGGACTGTGGGGCAGCTTCCACAGAGGGGCTCAGCGAGTGGATGATGGGGAGGTACCTCAAAGCTCCCTGAAAAATAAGCCCAGGCAGCCTGCTGGGCTGGGGCCTCGGTGGGCAAGTGTGTCCTTGGATGGAACCAGACACCTTCCGGAGGGGAGGACTGGCCCTCCGTCCATGTTGTGCTTCTATTGATGCTGATTAGGAAGCCGACGATGACAAAAGTAATTAATTTTCTTCCTTCTTTTAGTCACATAGAAAAAATCACCACATGGCAAGACCCTAGGAAGACGATGAATCAGCCCCTGAATCACATGAACCTCCACCCTGCCGCCACTCCTGCACCAGTGCCTCAGAGGTCCATGGCAGCCGCCCAGCCAAACCTGGGTAAGCCCCAAGCTCTGACTCCCGGGTGCAGGACCACGGGCCCCGGGCTCAGCGGCAGCCCGGTTGTCTCGTCTCCTTGCTTTGCTGTGCACCCAGGTAGTGTTCCTCCCTCTGTCCTTAGCCACATCCTCCTCCGCCATCCTTGCCTTCTTTTCTCCACTTCTTTGCCAGTCTGTGGCGCTGCTCCCTTAAGCGTACACCTCCATCCTAGCATCCTCTCCCGTTGCTTCAATTGAGTTCTTTGAAAAATTGCCTAAGAGCAAGGCGTGGTGGGGCACATCTGAAATTCCAGTACTTGAGAGGCTGAGACAGGAGAATCACAGGTTAGAGGGCGGCCTCAGCTAT
Source organism: Muscardinus avellanarius (assembly GCF_963383645.1). NCBI lineage: Eukaryota > Metazoa > Chordata > Mammalia > Rodentia > Gliridae > Muscardinus > Muscardinus avellanarius. The sequence continues at coordinate 123,436,495 of NC_137790.1, forward strand.
TTAGCGAGACCTTCAGCAACCTAGGGAGAGACCCAGTTTCAAAACAAAACCAAAAATAAAATATACAAAGGGCTATGTGTGCAGCTTGAAGATAGAATGCCCCTGGGTTCAATCTCCATTATATATAAAAATCATCTAAGTTTATTTCAAACACACTAAAATGATTCCTACTGGAGATAAGCTGATGGAGTGAATCCTCTCGAGTCTAAGAAGTAGCCAGGCTTCCTGGGAGTCATTCCCTCCTTCCTCCTGAGGGATAAAAATAAGGGAGTGCCAGTTTTAAGGTTATATTAAAAGACACTGCTGCTTTCGGATAAGATTAAACATACAGGTCCTGATTCAGGCACGGGACAGTTCTTTACAGGGAGGCAGAAGAACCTCCTGCTGGATTTTCAGAAATGACCAGAATAAACAGGGGAGTGTTATTCCCGGCCACCCTGGCCTCGTGCTGTGCCCCACCAAAGTGAATGTGAACCCAAGAAGGCCCAAGTTCTTCCGGGAAGATTGTGTTCGTTCTGCTACAGCTTGAAGACCTTCACTGGATCCAAAGAGCAGAGGACTTGGACATCCCTCTCCTGTGCAGGATAGGAAGTCCATCTCCCATCTAAAGGGTAGATCAAGGAAAACGGCCCGAGTTCCTCCTCGCCAAGCAGGGCTAAACCAAAGGCTCCCACGAATCATTGTTTAAACACACAAGTGTCGCGCCGGAAGCAGATGCCAGCGTAAGAAAGAAACCCCAAATTAGGTGGCGTTAGACTAGTTTCACTGTTTCTTTCATTACTTAACCTTTAATTAAAAATTGTACGAGCTGATAGTTTAAATGGAACTTAGGTTTTGGCCACTGGATCAGAGCCGGGGCTTTGTGTGTGCTAAGCATGTACTTCACCGTGGTCCTAACACACCCCCCCCCCCAGCCCTGGACCTCAGCTTTATAATCAATCATACCTGGAAAAGAAAAAGCTTTCAGGGACAGGATGAAAAAAATTCCAATATTTCAAAGACATGTTCGAAAAGTAAGTCTTCCTCCAATCCCCCTTGCTTCTGCCCCAGTTTATTTTCCAAAGCCAAGCATTATTTCCAGTTGTGTGTGTGCATGTGTGCCTGTTTTCACACACACACTACCATATTTACCCATTGTCCCGCACCTTCTTTTTTTCCCTTTCTATACTCATTCTTTTAAAAATTGCCTAAGAGTCCAACATATTGATATGCTATAATTAGTCAATTCACCTACCTCCCATCTAATGAATATTTAGGTTACCTGTATGTTGTTAGTTCATGCAGTGTATAATCACTCTGCCTGGTCAGATTCCTTCATGCATTTTCCTTAATTTTTAAAACTTGTAAACTGGTCGTGGTGGCGGCACACCCCTATAATCACAGTACTTGGAAGGCTGAGACAGAAGGATCACAAGTTTAAGACCAGCCACAGCAACTTAGCAAGCTCCTATTTCAACATAGAAAAATAAAAAGGGATAGAGTGTACCTGGAGGTTGAATGCCCCTGGGTTTAATCTCCAGTATCAAAAAGAATGCTTAAAAATTGATGTTGAGCTGGGCGTGGTGGCGCATGCTTGTAATCCCCGCGCTTGTGAGGCTGAGACAGGAGGATCACGCCGGTTCGAAGCCAGCCTGGCTGGCTTAAGAGACCCTGTTTCCAAATTTAAAAAATAGGTATGGGAGTGTAGCCCGGAGGTAGAAGGGCTTCCAGGAACACGAGTACCACCAAAAAAAAAAAAAAAGATGTTGAGCCGGGAAGGGCATGTTGTTGGTGTATACCTACAATCCCAGTCCTTGGGGAACTGAGGCAGGACGATCATAGGTTCACAACCAACCTGAAGGATATAGGGAGAGTCAGCAACCTAGAAAGATCCTGTTTCGTGTCGTTTCGTTTCTTTTCCCTTCCTTCCTTCCTTCCTTCTGCAGTATTGGGGATTAAACCCAGGACCATGCTACCTCTAAGTTATACCCTAAACCCTATTTTTTATATTTTATTTTTATTTATTCATTTATTGGTGGTACTAGGGGTGGAACCCAGGGGCTTTCTACCTCTGGCTATACTCCCAGACCTATTTTATATTTTATTTGGAAACAGAGTCTCACTAAGTTGCTGAGAGCTTCACTAAGTAGCTGAGGCTGGCTTGGAACCTGTGCGATCCTCCTGTCTCAGCCTCCCAAGTGTGGGGATTACAGGCGTGCGCCACCACACCCAGCTTATTCTTTATTTTGAAACAGGGTCTCTTAAAATTGTGGAGGATCTCACTAAGTAGCTGAGATTGGCCACAAAACTGTGATTCTCCTGTCTCAGCCTCCCAAGTACCGGGATTACAAACTTGTGCCACCACGCACAAAATCCTGTTTCAGAATAAAATAACCAGGAATGGGGACACACATTGTAAGCCCAGTACTTTGGAGGCTGACACAGGAAGATCACAGGTTCATGGCCAGCATTAACAATTTAATGAGGTCCTCCGTAATTTAGTTAGATCTTGTTTCAAAATAAAATAAAATAGGGTTGAAGGTGTGGCTCAATGGTAGAATTCCTCTGGGTTCAACTCCCAGAACCAAAATACATACATACATATATACATACATACATACATACATACATACATAATACATACAGGGCTGGGGTGTAGATTAGAGGTAAAACGTCCCTGGATTCATTCCCTAGTGACACACACACACACACACACACACACACACACTTGAAGACACAATAAAAACCCATTTGTGGCAGTCACAGTGGTACATGCTAGCAACATAGGAGGCTGAGGCAGGAAAATCATAAATTTGAGACCAACCTGGGCAATACAGTGAGACCCTGTCTCAAAATAAAAATATAATTGGGCTAGGGATGTAACTTATTAGCAAAGCAAGCCTGCATTCGATCTCCAGTGTGGAGGATGGGGGAGAATCCCAGCTGCACTTGCAAAATATATATAAAAAGAAGTTGCAAGCAGACACTTTGCTGCGCACTTGTGATCTTAGCACTTGGGAGGCTCAGATAGGAGGATTGCAGATTTGAAGCCAGCCTCAGCCGCTTAGTGGGACTGTCAGCAAGCTAGTGAGGTCTTGTTTCAAATAGGGCTGGAGATGTAGTTCAGAAGTAGAACACCCCTGGGTTCAATCCTCAAAACAAAAAAAGTTGTCATCTAAACATTTTGAAACATATTTATCTCTGGCTAAATGAAATAACTTACTTTCCAGATTTCTAATAAATCAAGGCAGTAAATTTCTTGAGGCACACAATCTGGGATTTTTTTTTTCAATAATAGTTGAGTATTTTTCCAGTATAAAGAGAGCTTCTAGGCTATAGAGAATCCCAGATGTGTACCACGGATGGAAATAAAGTGAAAATGCCAAGTAAGTGCCAAAGACCAGGAGAAAATTTAGAATCACAATGTGGTCCTCATATTAAATGATTTACTCAGACCATGTCTAGTTACAGGTCTGCCTGTGGTTTATATTCTTTATGTTGATCTTTAAAGGTAAAAAGATCAGATTCTCTCTTCTTATTTTTGGGAGGGGAGGAGGGGTGAGAGTACTAGGATTGAACCCAAGGAAGCTCTGCCACTGAGCTAAATCCCCAGCATATTTTAGTTTTTATTTTGAGACAGGGTCTTGCTAAATTGACCCATCTGGCCTTGAATTTGAAATTCTTCTCCTTCCTCCTGCATGGCTGGGATGACTAGTGTGTGCCACCATGCCTGGCTGAAATAAGTGTTTATTCTTATTATCACTACTACTCGTTGTGGAAAGAAAAATTTTATTTTCTATTTTTTTTAAACTATAGTATATTTTAAGACACTTTTCACTGTAGTAAAGTTTTGGGGTTTTTTTGTGGGACTGGGGGTGGAACCCAGAGGCTTTCTACCTCCGGGCTATATACCCCAGACCTATTTTATATTTTATTTGGAAACAGGGTCTCACTAAGTTGCTGAGAGCCTCACTAAGTAGCCAAGGCTGGCTTCGAACCTGCGCGATCCTCCTGTCTCAGCCTCCCAAGCGCAGGGATTACAAGTGTGCGCCACCACGCCCGGCTTGTAGTAAAGTCTTTAAACAAACAAACAAACAAACAAACAAACAAACAAACAAACCAACCAAAGACTTGGCCTGGCATTGGGCTGCACACCTATAATCCCAGTACATGGGAGACCTGAGACAGGAAGATCACCAGTTCAGAGCCAACTTCAGCAATTTAGTGAGGTTTTTGGCAACTTAGTCAGACTTCTTTTGTTTCCAAATAAAAATACAAGACCTGGGGGCATGGCCTGGAGGTAAAAGCCTTCTGGGTTCCATCCTCAGTACCAAAGGGAAAAAAAGAAAAAGGCTTATTTGAGGCTGGTTTAGATTGCAGAGCTTTAAAATGAGGACCACTGTTCACTACTCTCAGCGAGAATAGCGGTCCCTAATGAAAAAATGTGTCAGTTCCCCCCTCCCCTAGGAAATTTATTAGTAGGTATCTTATTTCTAAGAGCTTTAGATGTATTCCTAAAGTGTGGCTGGTAATTAAACCATGTTTTAATTGTGAGAGGAGAGACCTGCCACTCAAAAGTATCCTGGAGTTAGTGACTCTGTGTGTGTGTGTGTGTGTGTTGCTGGGAATTAAACTCAGGGTATGCATTCCACCTCTGAACTACACCTCCAGCCCTTTAAAAAAAATTTTTTTTTGTTTTGAAAAGAAATCTCACTGAGTTGCTGAGGCTGGCTTCGAACCTGTGATCCTTCTTTTTCAGCCTCCTAAGTACTGGGATAACGGATTATGCTCTGGTATTTTAGTGACTTCTTAAGAACAGAGAACCCCGTACAAATTGGAAAATTTGTTGTGTGTTTAGACTCATTGAATTTTAAAACATTAGGTAAAATGAAGTAGGCTATAAAAGGGAATATTGCATTTTTTTTTTACTTTAATTCAAATACCTTCAGTTTGGTGTGGTTTCTAACTGAAATTTTAGAGTATATATTTGCCAAATTGGGTTGGAGGCAAGGTTTTAGCCAATTTGATTATCTGAGTAGATTGGTGACCTTCAAATCTGAATCCCCAAGTATTCCCCGGAATGAAAAAGAAAGGAAGATCTTGGAGAACTTTACATAGTAAGGAAGAGAGAGTACTTGGTAGAAGTCGTATCACCTTTATAGGCTGGGAGCTCAGAACGCACTTGGAATGCTCCCTTTTAAGTAACACAGAGAGGGGAAATTACCATAAAATTACAAGTGAATGTTGATTTCTTTTTTTTTTTTTTTTTGTCCCATAACACAAACCGGAAGAAATGCATGTCTATCTTTCCCTCCCTTCCTTCCTTCCTTCCTTCCTTCCTTCCTTCCTTCCTTCCTTCCTTCTTCCTTCTTCTTCTTCTTCTTCTTCTTCTTCTTCTTCTTCTTCTTCTTTCTTTCTTTCTTTCTTTCTTTCTTTCTTTCTTTCTTCTTTCTTTTTTCTTTCTTTTTGCAGTAATGGAGGTGGAATTCAGGGACGTTCTACTGCCAAGCTACACCCCCAGCCCTATTTTTTTATTCCTTATTTTAAAACAGGGTTAATGAAATGAGTAAAAAAAGAGAGAGAAAATGTCTACATAGGCCTTATTATAACAGAGAGCCATAGGCCAAGGAACATGCAGCCTGGTGCTGAACTTGGTCCTCTGTGAGGGGTGGTGGTGAAGGGGGCCAGGATGGGTTTGAGGGCTGGGGATCCATTTTATATAAGGTTAATTGGAAGAACTTGAAGTCAGAACTGAGTGACTGTTGGGTTTGACATTTAATAGTTGGGTTGTCTGTTTAATTTCTCTGAGACTTATTTTCCTTATTTGTGAATCTAAGTTGTCCATGGCTTGTGACCTGCTATATAGTAAGCCCCCCGTGAAGCCTGCGATCCTCTTGTCTTGGCCTCCCAAGTACTGGGATTACAGACGTGTGCTGCCACGTCCGGTTTAAAGTGTTTTTACCAAGCCCAACGTGGTGGCTTAGGCTTGTAATCCTAGTACTTGGGAGCCCAAGACAAAAAGATTTCAGTTTTACAGCTGGCCTTTAGCAATTTGTGAGACCCTCTGCAACTTAGTGAGACCCTATTTTAAAATAAAGATTAAAAAACAGGACTGGAGTATATCTGGGAGGTAGAAGGGCTAAATTTCCCAGTACCACACACACACACACAAAAAAAGTGTTTTTACCAACAGACAATGGCATGCCTTTTTTAAAAAATTTCTTTGCCTTTTTGGTGATAATCCTAGTGGACGTAAAGCAGTGTGCAGGGTCCCAGTCACACATTAACAGAGCACTTTATTGGAATGAGGCTCCAACCTGGGTTGCCAGCATCCTCTCAGACAGTACAGGAAAAATAAAGACTGTATAACAATCCCACCAGACTGGCAGCCCTGGCCGGCTCAGAAACTTTTGGTAAAGTGCAGCCAGTATTTTTAATACTATATGAATTTTTTAAAACACACACACACACACACACACACACACACACACACACACACACACCTTTGATGGTGCGTCATCCGCCAGCCCAGAGTCTAAGTCCTCTAGGTCCGTGCCTTGATCTGTACTCAAATTATAAACACATGTGTAGGTTTTAATTTCCAGGGCAGGCTTTTCAAGACAAGATGGAAAATCTTGTCTATGCTCAGCTTGCTACATTGGCTTATTCATTTCCTCTAAGAAGTGTACAAAGGCTATATATATATAATAATCAAATATAATAATGTATTTAATAAATTTATATTTATATATAGATATAAATTTTGTCTTATTTTGTGAGGTACTGGGAATTGAACCCATGGACATTCTACCTCTAAGCCATATCCCAGTTTTACTTTATTTTTTATTTGGAAACAGGGTCTCACTCAGTTGCTGAGAGACTTGCTAAGTCACTGAGATTGGCTTTGAACCTGCAATCCTGTCTAAGCATCCCAAGTACTGGGATTATAGGCATGCACCACCATATGCCTGATATTGTATATACATTTAATATTTTGTATTAATATTTTGTACATGTAATATTTTGTATTGATCCTAAGAGCATTCTACCTCCAAGCTACATCTCCAGCCCTTTTAATTTTATATTTTAAATCAGGATCTCACCAAGTTGGTGAGGCTATCCTTGAACCTGTGATCCTCCTGTCTCAGTTCCCACTTATTGTGAGGAGAGTATATACCATCATGCCTGGCTCTATAATTTTTGATGAGGTGTTTTTCTTAGAAAGTAATATATGCATATGTCAAAAGTATTCAAACAGTTCCAAAGGGTATTCATGAGCAATCTCTGCTACCAGGATCTCAGCCCTTCTCTCCCCACCACAGACACCACTGCTGCCTCTTCTAGGGGCACCCTACGTACATATACATCCTGCATACTTGTCTAGGGACACCCTACATACATCCTGTATCCTTGTCTAGCGGTGCCATGCATATATCTCTGTATATTAGCCCCTGGCTTCTGCTGTTCATGTATAGGATAATTTTACCAAAGTGGAACCCTTGGACAAGATTATATGCATTTAAAAAAAATTTTTTTCTGTACTTAGGGATGGAACCCAGGGGCATTCTATCTCCAAGTTACACTCTCAGCCCTATTTTATTTTTTATTTTGAAACAGGGTCTCACTGAGTTGCCAAAGGCCTCACTAAGTAAATGAGGCTTTCTGCCAACTGAGATCCTCTCATCTCAGCCTTCCAAATGCTGGGATTACAAACGTGCACCACCACGCCCAGTTTAAAGTTCTAAGAGATTCTGTTCCATTTCTTTCTTAAAAGGTTACACCAGTTTACATTCCTGCCAATAAAGTTCTTCTTTCCTCTGTATCTTGACCAATAAAGTCTTTTAGCAAATTTTTATTTAGTTAGTTTTTTGATACTGGGGCTTGAACCCAGGGGCATTCTACCTCTGAACTACACCTCACCTTTTTGTTTTGTATTTTGAAACAGGGTCTCCTTAAGGGCTGAGGATGGCCTTGATCATCCTGTCTCAGCCTCCCAAGTACTAGGATTACCCCTTTCCAGAGAGTTCTGGCCCGAGAGTCATACCAAGTCGACTTCAAAAGCGAGAGGAAAATCCAGCTAGTTGAGCAGCGTCGTTGAAATTCACTGGGTAGAATGTACCTGGAATCAGATCTCTTCAGGGCTAACCGCCTGCAGAAAACACTGCAGGAGTGAGCTCCCCGTCCCCTGGAGAGAAGCCAAGCCCCTTAGGAGGGAGGCAGAGACTGGGGTCACTTTCTTCTACTCCCTCTTTCTTTATACTGCCTTCATTTATTTACTTATCTTTAGTGGAGTCTAATCTCTTCCTCAAGCTGTGGAACTCTGTTGGGAACTTTAAAACTAATATGATGGTTTTAGAGCTATCTCCTGGCTGACTTCCAACAGTGAGCCCAGGGAAGTCCCTGCTCGGCAGCGTCTCACCCATTCAGAGCCGGAGGCCCCATGGGAGCAGGCAGTGGGGTTCTGCATGGCTCCTCATTCAGCCACTTATTTCTGATTGATAAGTGCTGAGTGACACTTGAACACTTGTCTTTGATCTCTGCTTTGGGGCCCCTGGTGATGATGCCCTGCCTGTGTGATCATCACCTCCCCCACCTGCCCCCGCACCAGCTGATTGATTTCTTCTTCCTTTCTGGGAATCTAAATTTATTCCCTCGGTGTTTTGCAGTTGCTGGTGGTCAGGGACAGCTGTTCTTTCATGCTTTACTCTGAATAATTCTCCATGATGATTTAGCAAAATAATATCCGAGGAGAAGGCAGGAAAACAAAGAAAGGCCTTCATAATCTTTCCTCCTCCTCCTCCTCCTCCTCCTCCTCCTCCTCCTCCTCCTCCTCCTCCTCCTCCTTCTCCTCCTTCTCCTCCTCCTCCTCCTTCTCCTTCTCCTTCTCCTCCTCCTCCTCCTCTTCCTCCTCCTCCTCCTCCTCCTTCTCCTCCTCCTCCTTCTCCTCCTCCTCCTCCTCCTCTTCCTCCTCCTCCTCCTCCTCCTCCCCTCTTCTCCTCCTCCGGATTGAACCCAGAGGCATTTTACCTCTGAGCTACATCCCCAGGCTGATTTTATTTTTTATTTGGAAACAGGGTCTCTTTAGGTTGCCGAGAACTTCACAAAATTGCTGGAACCTGCAAGTCCTCCTGTCTCAGCCTCCTAGGGGATTACAGGCTTGTACCACCACCTCTGGCTTTTGACAGTCCTTTCTTTTTCTCCTGAAGTGCTAGGAAGAAGATCATCTCCTATTCCAGTTTTTTTTTTTTTTTTTTAAGGAAAAAAATAAGATCCTCACAGGCAATCAGCTCGTATTACATAATTGCCACTTGGTCATAATGTCATTCAGCAAAAGAGAGAGGGAGAGAGAGAGAGAGAGAGAGAGGGAGAGGGAGAGGGAGAGGGAGAGGGAGAGGGAGAGGGAGAGGGAGAGGGAGAGAAGGAATAAACCACTATAATTTACCATTCAAAGTCATACTAACATGTTTTTAGATATTTGTCTTGTCTGTTTTTCAATATAAACAGAAACAAAAAAAGTGAGAAAATCGTCTACATTTTGTGTGTGTGGCCTGCCTTTTAAATTTCACACGTAACGAGCGTCTTCCTCTTTCAGTACATATTTTTTGTATTTTTGATGAGCTCCTTTTCTTAGGAAATTAACTGGCATATGGCAGAAGCATTCACACAGTTCTAAAGGGCGTTCATGACAAGTCTGCCACCACGACCGCAGTCCTTCCCTCCTCCCATCAGACACCACTGCTACCTCTTGTCTAGAGGTACCCTGCATACATCTTGCATTCTTGTCTAGATGTACCCCACACACATCCTTGTACATAAGTCCTTGGTCATATGCCATTCACATATAGGATAATTTTGCTAACATGGAATTCATGGATGAGAGTATATGCATTTAAAATTTTAATAGATTATATTCCTTTTTTTTTTTTTCCTTTGGTGGTACTGGGTATGGAACCCAGGGGCTTTCTACCTCCGGGCTGTATTCCCAGACCTTTTTATATTTTATTTGGAAACAGGGTCTCACTAAGTTGCTGAAAGCCTCACTAAGTAGCTGAGGCTGGCTTCGAACCTGTGCGATACTCCTGCCTCAGCCTCCCAAGCGCAGGGATTACAAGTGTGCGCCACCACGCCCGGCTCATTTCTTTCTTCAAAGGCTACAGCAGTTTACATTTCTGCCATAAAGTTTTTTTCCCCCTGTACCTTGGCCAATAAAGTCTGTTAGCAAACTTAAAAAAAATTTATTTTTCAATACTAGAGGTTGAATCCAGGGGCATTCTACCTCTGAGATATACCCCCATTCTTTTTTCTTAATTTTTATCTTGAAACAGGGTCTGGCTAAGTTGCTGAGGCTGGCCTGGAACCTTCAGTCCTCCTAGTTCAGCCACAAAGTACTAGAATTACAGGTGTGTGGCACCATGCCCACCTGGCTCAGAAGTGGGTTCTTAACCAAGCACCTAGATGTCCCCCTGACCCTGTCTTCCAGCTTATGTATCCATATGTTTTCAGCTAAGCCATAAATGGAAGTTCTTTTGCTTCCCAGTACATGTCATACGTTTCATTCCATATTATTTTCGTCCTTTTCCTTTTCAGTATTATATTTCTCAGACACCAGTGAAGAGTGAGTTGTGAGTTTTGAATTTTGCCAAGACTTAAATATTTGCAGAACTGGAAAGATATAAAGCTGAAAAGAAAAGAAAAGTGAGTGTGTCTGATTGAGCTCTGGCTCAGGAGACATCCAGTTGCCTCAAAGCTTCATACTCCAAATAGATTAAAAAAAAAAATTCTTCTACTTCCACTGTTATCCATTGCTGCCGTACCTGAATTAGAGACTATGATTTGTCTCCAGGTGTAATGGGACATTACATCCCATCCTAACAACCCAAATAGCCCATTCTGAAGTTTCGCGATTCCTTCTCCCAGGGCTTAGGTTTTCTGTCGCTCCTCTCTAGGACTCTGAAGAGCAGGGATCTTTCTTTAGGGAGCTCTTCTCAGGGCCTGGGAAGATCTTGTTCATTCTGCTTCATCTTCTCCTCTGTGTCTCGTTCGCTGTTGAGTCTAGTCTGCAATCAGAGGGAATCCCAGGGTCCGAACTGCATTGAAACAGGATGGCTTTGGTCTCAAATGCTCCTGATGTTCACACCTGCTTCTCCTTTTCTACCCTCTACTCTGCCCTTCTTGGCTTGCTTATTTTTCCTCTTGTCAAGAAGTCTACTTCTGACCTTGCGAAGCCCTTTCCTGGTAGGTCTTGAACTTAGCAGAAAATGCGCTTGGTGCCCCAAGTTCCTCCACGAAAACCTGTTAATTTTCTGTTCCAAGTGTCTTGTCCTCGGCGGCAGCTGTCTCAGAGGTGTTTCTTCTGAAAGACCTTCCCAACCAGTCCTATAGGGTAACTCTCTGTGGTCTTCCCAAGCTCAACCTCACTCTGCTGTCTGTCTCTCTTGCCTCCCACCCCCATTTTATTGTTGCTGTATGATCATACATTACAGTGAGGCGAAATTCTCAGCGTGTCCATTCATACATGCACACACCGTCTCTTGGTGTGGCTCCCCATCCCGCCACCCCTCCGCTCTCCCCATACATTGCTAGTAAGGTTGGTGGTGCTATCTTCATAATGGGCACATAATATTATTTGGTCAGTTTCCTTCCTCAGCGCTCCTTTTCTCCACTTCCCTCTTCCTACTTATTATCATAGGGTTCTTTTTCTTTCCTATTTTCTCTCTAGCTTCTACATTTGAGAGAAAAAAATACAGCCCTTGACTTTCTGAGACTGGCTGATTTTACTTAGCGTGGTATTCTCTAGTTCCATCCATTTTCCTGCAAAGTTTGTTCTTCTTGATGACTTGTGTGTGTGTGTGTGTGTGTGTGTGTGTGTGTGTGTGTGTATTGCATTTTCTTTATTAAAATGGGAATTATTTAAGGAATAGTTAGGGGCTGGGGATGTCGTTCAGTGTTAAAGCACTTGTCTATAGTTCAAAGACCCTAGGTTCAAGCCCCAGCACCACACACACACACACACACACACACACACACACACACACAGTCTGAAGAACAGTTAGTGTTGGGAACAGAGGTGGGAGGAAGATAAACTGGGATTCAGCATCTAAAAGCATATTTCACAGCCAGGGTCTGTCTCTTCCAAATGCCAAATAGGTATCAAAACCATCGTTTGTTTGTTTTGTGTGGTGCTGAGGACTGAACCCAGGGCCATTCTACCTTTGAGCTACACCCTAGCCCTTTTTATTTTTTCTTATTTTGTTGAAACAGGGTTTCACCAGGTTGCTGAGAGCATCACTAAGGGCTGATGCTGGTCTTGAACCAGTGATCCTCCTGTGTCAGCCCCCAAGTACTAGGATTACAGGCATGTGCCACCATGCTCAGCTCAAAACCATTGCTCAAATAGCCCCTTCTTCTAAGAGCAATTATGCTGCCAAATGATGACCCATATACGGCAGTTTGTCTGGACCCTGCCGGGCAGAATTTTCATCTCCGAGGAGTCTGGGGTCTGTGTTGCAGGGATTTTGCTTTTAAATACCTCATATTTTATTTTGAAATAATCTTACACTACAGAAGTTTCAAGTATAAAGCCAGATGTGGTGGAGTATATCTGTAATCCCAGTGCTTGGGAGAACTACAGGTTCAAGGCCAGCCTCAGCAACTTGGTGAGACTGTTTTGAAATTTAAAAAGGAAAGGGCTGGAGGTGTAGCTAGAGGTGGAACATCCCTGGGTTCAATCCCCAGTACCAAACAAATGAAATAAAATAAAAGAAGCAAGATGATCCGTGAAACAAAGTCTCCTACAGTGCTGGGAGAAATGTTTTTTCAGGTTTGGAGATCTGAGCTGTAATTCTTCATAAGTCACTGTGATGTAGGGGACAATGTCCTCAAAATCCACCCAGGGGTGAACAGGAGGAGATTCAGGAAGATGTCTCCTCTAATCTCCCAAACACCTTGATGGTGTGATGGCTAGTTCCCACCGGCAATCTCAGGAAACAGAACAGGTGTGCTCCTCGTGCCCAGCTTCATTTGAGGACAAAATGAGGAAAACCCCGGAGCTGCAGCTCTCTTGCCATATATTTTGCGTGGCTTTCGTGTCTAAGAACAGAACCCTCTTTTTTTTTTTTTTTTTTGGTGGTGCTGGGGTTTCTGGAAACCCTTCTAGCTCTGGACTACACTCCCAGATACCTATTTTTATATTTTTATTTGAAAACAGGGTCTCTTAAGCCAGCAAGGCCGGCTTTGAACCTGCGCGATCCTCCTGTCTCTGCCTCCCAAACGCGAGGATTACAAGCGTGCGCCATCACGCCAGGCGTTAAGAACAGAACCCTCTTTGACACACCCTCCCAAATCGAATGTGGAGACCATGGGCTTTTGTTTTGTTTTGCTTGGCACCAGAATCTCCTGGTGCAAGGCTTTAAAAGCAGAACCACTTTGATTTCTACCCCGCTTTACGCCTGTCCAAACCTTATTCTTTTTCTCCCCAAAGATGATCATGAACCGGGGCACAAAGCTGAGACAGCAGGGAGAGAGACGCTGATTCTAGGAGTATCTCTTTTCTGTCTGCGATTTAACTAGCTTCACCGTGTACCCCAGAATTTCTCCATCTCTGGGTCTTTGCTTTTTTTTTCCCCTCTAAATTTTTCATTTTATCAAAACATATGAAATGACACAGCAGTTTTCTGTGTAGACTGAAGCCACAAGCTTGAAGGAGCTTTGGGTTCCTTTAGAGTAGAGGCCGGCCACAGAGCTGACTCAAGCCCGTGAGCCCCCAGGGGACGTGCCAGCCCTCCCCTGCTGCCCCTCCGCCATGGGGGATGCCCTGTTTTTACACAGGTACCTTAAGCTCACACAGGTCAGACCTGCTTCCATCTCAAAGCCTTTGTTCATACTCCCCCCACCCCACTCTACCTCCCCCTCTGACTTCTACATTCCATTCAGATATTTATTTATTTATTTATTTATTTATTTATTTATTTATTTGTTGTACAGGGGATGGGTCCCAGGGGCATTCTACCACCAAGCCACACCCCCAACCTTATATTTTTTTAATTCTCATTTTGAAACAGGGTCTCACTGAGTTGCAAAGGGTCTCACTAAGTAGCTGAGGCTGTCTGCGAACCATGATTCTCCTGTCTCAGCCTCCCAAATGCTAGGATTACAAGCATGCGCCACCACGCCCGGCTCAGATTTTTTTAAGATTATAAATTCCCTCTTCAGAGAGGCCTTACTTAGCTGGGCATGGTGGTGCACACCTGTAATCCCACTACTTGAGAGGGTGAGACAGGATGATCCCAGGTTCGAGGACAACCAGCAACATAGTGAGACCCTGTTTCAAAAATTAAAAAAGGCAAGCTGGGTATGGTGGCACATGCCTGTAATCGCAGTACTTGGGAGGCTGAGACAGGAGGATCGAAGGTTCAAGGACAGCCCCAGCAAGTAGTGAAACTCTTCCAACCTAGTGAGACTCTGTTTCAAAGTAAAAATAAAAAATAGGGCTGGGAGTGTAGCTCAGAGGTAGAATGCTCCTGAGTTCAATTTCCAGTACCAAACACACACACAAATAATAATAATAATAATAATAATAATAATAATAGTAGCAGTAGTAGTAGTAAGAGAGGCTTTCCTTAACTTCTCTAGATAATTCCTCATTTGTTTGTTCAAAGCCCTTATCACTAAAATTACACTGCTTATTTGCTATTGTGTGTGTTCCCACTAGACTATAATCTTGAGGCACGGGGACCTTGCTATTTTGACTGTCCCTGTGTCTCTGGCAGTATTAAGTGGTATCATGGGAATGAATAGTTAAATGAACCATAGGCCCCTGGAAAGAAAAATACCAATATATTCCTATCCGCTAAGCCCCACCACTCATAATATTCTGATACTCTTTTCATTTTAAAGGCAATTAACTTTGGGGGACTCGCTAGAAGTCTTACAAGATCTAGGGGTTCTTCTCTCGATGAAGTGTGTGCAGTTTCCCCAAATCTGGTATATAAATTTTTCAGATATTCTAATCCTGCTATCCCTGGTAAAATTCTTGTTTACATACTTTTTTCTTTTCTGAGTGGTCCTGGCCCAGTGCGAAACACTCAGCCTTGCATTATTATTATTTTATTAAATTTGATTGCTGAAAACCAGCCATCTTTTCTTAGTCTGTCTGCATTTCTGTGATTCTTTGTGAAGCTGATAATTTTCCGTGTTTGATTACTCACTGCACATTTTCTTTCATACATTGTTCGGGTCCTTTGTTTTCTGAGTCTTAATGTCTGTCGTACCACCTCTTTAAATAATAAAGATGTTTACTAAAATGATATATTATGAAAAGAAAACATATGCAAAGCCAGGGGCTCTTACTGACAAACCCTACCCCCCTTTGGAACACAGCTGTACATTCATTTTCCAATGTTTAGCTCAGGTTTCCGAGTTTTGCACCTGGAGTAGTTTTAAAATCACTCAGCAGAGCTAACCAATAGAAAGCCACCATAAACTCTTTCCCGACTAATGAAAATAAATGCATGAATCAGAGTTTCCATTTCCTGCCTGGATAAAAGTCTACCTATTGTCTGAAGATAATAAGGCCGCTTGGGTTACATTGCGCTTGCCCAGCCACCGAATTAAATTCACGAGCACAAGGATAACTTTGTGAAGCAGCAAAGCGAAGCTTCCAGTTTTCACTTTTCCCCCAAGTTGGACTTTGTTTGCTAAATTCACTGGCTCCATAGACGTCCTTGCTGCCACAAGGCCACAGTGGATCGGTCTCGAGCTCTCCATGCCACTGGGTGGAATCAGGGTAGCACATTTTGACGCTGTCTTAGATGGAAGAAAGATGATTTCTTTATGGCAGAAGTGTGTCATTTTTTTTCTAATTTTTTCCCCTGGATATATTACAATGATACCAACGGATGTGTAAACCGTTTAAATGTTAATAAAGCTACACATCTGGGGGAACATATTTACCAGGCAAGCATAAAATCCAGTGGCGTTTCAATCATTACAGGTAGGAGATGAGAGGTGGCCAGTTAACCTGCGCGCAGGTTTGTGGACTAGCTTACTGTGCGTGTGGGCAGACAGGATACCGAGTAGGAAAATCATTTCTTGAGCTAAGAATCTCAAGTTTCCTGTGAGGTATATGCAGGTGGAGTTCCAAGTCTGAAACTCGAAGAGCTGAGGGGATCTGGGAGGGAGGAAGGCCCATCTGTCAAGCTTTGCAGCACCTGGCAGTGGTTTCTGGGCTTGACACAGTCAAGCTGGGAAAGTGTGGCTGACCATCCAGGATCCCAGAGCTCTGTGCCTTATCGAATGAGCTGGTTGAGAAATTCCCTTAGTTTTTCTCACCCAGAATTAGAATAAAGGCTTCAGTGTGAAGCTCGATAGTGCACATACGTGGTTTTAATACTTTACAGATTTTTGGAACCAAACGCACCCTGAAGTGAAAAGCTACTTTTTTTTTTGCTGACCTTGTTGGAAGGCTAATACAGTTTCTGGGAAATAAGAGAAACAAGCGGCTCATTGTTGGCAGGAGTGGAGAGAGACCCGTGGAAGGCGAGCGACGCGTCTGCAGCGCTTTTCTTCCTCTTCGCTGTCTCCTGACCCAGTCAAGGCTGCACTGTGGCTGGGTTTTTCTTTCTACCTCTGTGGACATGTGTTTTCCATCAGACAGGGCTGCGTGACACCTGATGTTGGCCAGGGCACACAAGCTCAGCCACGGACGGCCCATAAACAGAGGAAAAGGGCCGCAGCTGCACCCAGACACTGTGGACGCCGAAATACTTTAAAACCTTGGTGTGGCTGCGTCTGCACGTAAGTCAGAAATGACTTGCACCTGTGTGTTTTGGCGTCTTCTGGTTGCCTATCATTACTTCCCAAAAGCCACCTCGGACTTTTAGAAACTCTAGGATTCCCTAGTAGCCATGCTTCTTCCTCTGTGAGCCTTTCTGAATTGTGAAATGCAACTTTTCGAAGTTTATCTGATTTTGTCTGTTTGGGGTTTTTTTGTTTTTGAACCCACAGCCATTCTTCCTCTGAGACATACCCCGAGCCCTCTTTTAATTTTTTATTTGAAAACAGGGTCTTCCTAAGTTGCTGAGGCCAGCCTTGAACCTGGGGATCCTCCTGTCTCAGCATCCCAATTCCTGGGATCACAGGTGTGCGCCACCGCACCTGGCTGATTTGTTATTTTTTTGAAGACCGAAGAACCAAGTGGTGTACTCACTGTCTGTAGAACTAGATCACGCTGTGTGTTCTCAGAACTGACTCCTGTTGACATCATCATTGTCAAGGAAATATGTGAATCACACCACTCTACATTCGGCTTCTTCGTGATAACATAGTTATCCTGGTCATCAAATTTAACTTAGGAGCCGGGCGTGGTGGCGCACGCTTGTAATCCCAGCATTCAGGAGGCTGAGACTGGAGGATCGCGGTTTGTGGACAGCCTCAGCTACTTAGTGAGGCCCTTTGCAAAGGCCCTTTGCAACTTAGTGTGACCCTGTTTCAAATTAAAGAATAAAAAATAGGGTAGGGGGTGTAGAACGGAGGTCGAATGCCCCTGGGTTCCATCCTCAGACCTGCAAAAAATATATATATATATATAAAAATAGCAAATACTTTTTTTGGGGGGTGGTTGTACTGGATTGGGGATGGAGCTCGGGGGCATTCTATCTCTTAGCTACACCCCCAACCCTACGTTGTTCTTTTATTTTGAAAAAGGGTCTCACTAAGTTGCGCAGATACCTCACTAAGTTGCGTAAGCTGGCCGCGAACCTGTGGCCCTCGAGCCTCAGCCTCCATAGCATATGCGTCTTGATTACTGTCAGGGGAGGCAGGGCAGGTAGCGATGGGCCATCAGCTCCAGCCTTCTCTCTGGATGCCCTAGTGTTGCCCTAGTGTGTGCTTGTGCAACATCACTTTAACCGTCTCGGCTTCTTCATCTCCAGCCTACGTGAATTAGCTGGAACCATTGGTTGCAAAGTGCACCCCAAGCCCAAGGCGCCATGCCGGAAACTCAGGAGGCGCGAGCAGCCGCTAAGCCTACTCGGTGCCGGGTCTTTGAAACCGTGCCTGGTTTCAACATAATTTCAAAAATTTGTTTAAAATTTTACCACAATGGTTGGGAAATGCCCGTAGGAAAAGCAAGGTAGAAATGAGTTTGAGAGCACTTAGAGAAGACAGCTAGAGGGCCCAGCTGTGGCAAGAGCCTCTCTCTGCATGCAGGGTCGGCCTCGCTGATATACTCCATGACAAGCAATTAATAGTGAGGATTGAAGAGAGAATGCCCGGCACAGTCCCCATCTCTATTCTTTATTTTGAAACAGTCTCACTAAGCTGCAGAGGGCCTCACTAAGTAGCTGAGGCTGGCCGCGATCCTGCCTCAGCCTCCCGAGTACTGGGATTACAAGCCTGCGCCACCAAGCCTGGCTTACTATGTTTCTTTTAAAATGAAAAAAAAAAGTCTCTGGTGATTATCTTCTTTAAATGCAACTGATACTTTCTTACTAATTTCTGACCCATAATCCTAACTTTCATGAAGAATGAAGAATGTATTCAGTCAGATTTTTTGTTTTTATTATTTTGTGGTAGTGGAAATTGAACCCAGGGACATGCTACCTTTGAGTTACACCCCCAGCTCTTTTTATTTTATTTTATTTTTTATTTGAAACAGGGTCTTGCTAAGTTGTGGAGGGTAGCCTTGAACTAGTGATGCTAAATTGTGGAGGGTAGCCTTAAACCTGTGATCCTGTCTCACCCTCTCAAGTACTGGGATTACAGGTGTGTACCACCATGCCCAGCTCTTATTTGCTATTTATTAAATATTCATTCATTCATACTAGTGATTGAGCCCAGAGTCATTCTAACTCCAAGCTGCACTCCCACCCTTCTTATTTTATTTTTTTGGAAACAGTTTTCTGATAGATTGATGACTCATTACCTTGCTGTCCTTGCGCCTGGAATTCTCCTGTCTTAGCCTCCCAAATACTGGGATTCCAGGTGTGTGCTACCATGATCGGCTGCACTATTTTTATAAGTAAGGGACATCATCGTGCTGGTTCTGAGGGACAGAGGGGAGACCTGGCCCTTTCTCACGTCTTATTAATACAGAACACAAACCCATTCCTCAGGGAAATGAATTAGTTCAAGTCACAAAAAGAGAATAGTTGATTGTTTCTCAGGAGAACTTTGCTTGCCACGTGTGGCTCACCCAGAGTCTGAAGGAAAAGGTTTTCCTGATTTTCACACAATTGGCGCACATTTGCAAGTGATGAAATATACCATCATAAGTACCAACTGATCTCCTTAAAAGGTTACAGAGTAGCCAGGCTGGATGACGCTCACCTGTGATCCTCATACTTGAGAGATGGAGATATGAAGATCGCGGGTTCAAGGCCAGCCTCAGCAAGTGGCAAAACTCTCTACAAACTAGTAAGACCCTGTTTCCAAATAAAAAAATATAAAATAGGGGAGTATAGCCCAGAGGTAGAAAGTCCCTGGGTTCCACCCCCAGTACCACCAAAAAAACACCTAATAATAATAATAATAATAATAAAGCTGGAGGTGTAGTTCAGGTAGAATACCCTGGGGTTCATTCTCCAGTAGGTAATATCCCTCTTTGATTGCTAATAATGTGGGTAGAAAAGGAGGGTCTACCACCTAGTTATACTACAGGGTAGATACCTGCTAACCTGTACCCCCGACCTTACTTCTAAATATCAAATGTTATTTTAAGCCAGATGTGCCTGTAATTCCAGTATCTGTGAGGCTGAGACAAGAAGATGGGAGATTTGTAGCCAGCCTCAGCTACTTAGATCCTCCACAACTTAGTGAAACTCTGTTTTAAGATAAAAAAAATGAAATAGGGCTGGGGTTATGGTTCAGAGGTAGAAACCCCTGTGTTTAATACTCAGTACTGCTGAAAAATGTTATTTTTATATTCACACCTAATTCTCTTTGTTAGAGAATACAATAGATGCAAATAGAAACCTGTTTCTGCTATTCTGAGTTGGCCCTAGAACTGTGGCCCAGGGTGATAAGCCGTCTCATTTGCTAGGGACTTTTGTGGAGTTAGTTAGAAATGAAAGTTCTCAGTCCCAGACTAGCTGGTCACTTTCTGTGGCAGACTTCAGTGTTAGTATTTATAGAGAGGACGGAGCAGGAGGTGACAGAGAACTTTCGATTCCCATAGTCCAAGACCTGGGTGCACACAGCGTCCGCTCTCTGGTGTATTCAGGTTCCTGGAAGGTGTCTTTGATGCAATTTATTAAACTCAGCCCACACATCTCAGTCCATTAAACACCGACCCTAGAAGGAAGCTTCCAGGCTACGGGGCATGTGTGTTACCCCATGCACCCACGCGGGTATCGCAGACTTACCTGTTTTGAAGTGGACCATCTCCAAAACAATGAAGGTGGCCTTTTCCTCAGCCCATTCTCAACTGAATAATGTCAGAAGGGCTCTTTGGAGCAGTAAATGTTGTTTTCCCATAAAAGCAAGTAAAAAAAGAAGAAAAAAATACCCTATAAGAATGTTTTGAATGTATAGAAATGAAGGTTGTGCTCACCACCTATGTCCGTGAACACTGACCAAGTTAGGCCATCTAGGGATCAGATCCTTCCTCTTTCTCCCTCCCTTCCTTCCTTGTACTGAGGATTGAATCAATGGTTGATCTATCTCTGAGCCAGCCCTTTCAATCTTTTATTTGGAAACAGGGTCTCATTGAGGCACAGGGGCTGGCCTCAGACCTGCGATCTTCCTGACCCAGCCTCCCATGGTGGCATGCACCACTATGCCCGGCTGCTTATGTAATTTTTACATAATTTGAAAGCGCTCAGTGCACCATAGGAGCTTAATAAATGTTAATTTAGCTAGGCGTGGTGGTGCACACTTGGGAGGCTGAGACAGGAGAATTGCAGATTCAAACTCAGCCTCTGCAATTTAGTGAGAACTCTGCAACTCGCTGCAAACCCGTTTCCAAGTAAATAAAATTGGGCTGGGGGTATAACTCCAAAAAGTGTCAATTGTTTAGTATTCCTACTTGGAAGGTTGAGAAGTGTTTATCTCTCTCTCAGAAACTGCCCTTTAAACCAGGCATGGTGGTAATCCCTGTACTTGGGAGGCTAAGATTGGCCGGGAGCGTAGCTCTGAAGTAGAAAACCCTGGGTTCAATCTCTAGTAACACACACAAGTGCCCTTTAGTTCATGAAAGGCTCTGAGAAATCCTGCAATAAAATAAAATCCCTTAACCTTATTTAGCTCAACGTTTCACAATCTTATTTGACCATGGAACACATCTGGAAACAACTTTGCTTTTAGTTTAATGCCTATTTACTTTTCATGGAATGCATTTTAGGCCATATTTCCTTTTGAATATCACATCTATTTTTATATACCCTCTAACAAATAATCCACAGTGATTATTGATGAAACAGTGCCTCAGCAGTTTCTGGTATTCATTGGGCACATGGTGTGTGTGTGTGTGTGTGTGTGTGTGTGTGTATGTGTGTGTGTGTGTGTGTGTGTGTTATATTTTTTAGAACAATTTTTTTTTTGGGGGGGGTGGTACTGGGGATGGAACCCTTCTACCGCTGGGCTACCCTCCCAGACCTGTTTTATATTTTATTTGGAAACAGGGTCTCTTAAGGCAGCTGAGGCTGGCTTCGAACCTGTGCGATCCTCCTGTCTTCGCCTCCCTAGCACAGGGATTACAAGCGTGCTCCACTATGCCCGGCAGAAAAATTTTAATTTTATAAAAAATAAAGAGAGTTTCTATATACCCTTTCTCCTGTTGTTAACTTTTTTTTGGGGTGTGTGGCACTGGGAATGGAACCCAGGGGCATTCTACCTCCCAGCTACACCCTCAGCCCTATTTTATATTCTCTAATTTGAAACAGGGTCTCACTACCTTGTGGAAGGCCTAAGTAGCTAAGACTGGCTACGAACCCTGGTCTTCCTGTTTCAGCCTCCCAAGTGCCAGGAATACAAGCTTGCGCCGCCAGGCCTGGCCTGTTAACTCTTACTTTAGTGTGCTACATTTGTGATCATTAATGCACCAGTACCAACACAATATTGTTATATAGAGTCGTGCTTTATTCAGATATATTTTGCTGTGCTGTCTCCATTTCCAGGGTCCCATACTGAAGGCCACATCATCTTTACTTGTGATGTCTCTCTAGACTCTTCTTGGCTGAGATGCTTTCTTTGAATTCCCTTATTTTCTATGACCTTGGTGTGTGTGTGTGTGTGTGTGTGTGTGTGTGTGTGTGTTATGGGGATTGAACACAGGGGCATTCTATCTATGCACTATACCTACAGCCCCTTTTATTTTTTTGTTAGAAACAGGGCCTCACTAGTTTGCTGAGAATCTCACTAAAGTAGCCGAGGCTGGTCTTGAACCTGGGATCCTCCTGTCTCAGCCTCCCAAGGATTGGGATTATAAGCACGTGCCACCATACCTGGCTAACCTTGATACTTTTAAGCAGTTCCGCTTAGATATTTTCTAAGATTCCCTTTCGCTGGAACTGGTCTGATTTTTTCTTTCTCATGATTGAACTGGGATTATGTTTTGGGGGAGGAAGACTCACTCCAGAGATTTCTTTTCTTTTTTTTTTTTTTTTTTCTGGTACTAGAGATGGAACCAAAGGGCCTTCTACCTCTTGAGCTACACCCTCAGTCCTATTTTATTTTTTTAATTTAGAAACAGGGTCTAAGTTGTTGAGGGCCTTCACTAAGTAACTGGGGCTGGCTTCAAACCTGCGATCTTCCTGTCTCAGCCTTTCAAGAACTGGGATAACAGGTGTGCACAACCAGCCTGACTGAGATTTTTGGTTTTTTCAGTACTGGGGTTGAACCCAGGTACATTCTACCTTCAAGCTACACCCTAGCCCTATTTTTTCTTTATTATTATTATTATTATTATTATTATTATTAATAATTGTGTGTGTGGTACTGGGGATGGAACCCAGAGACATTCTACCTCTGAGTTACACCCCCAGCCGTATTTTTTGTTCTTTATTTTGAAACAGGGTTTCACTGAGTTACAAAGGACCTCACTAAATTGCTGAGGCTGTCCACGAACCGTGATCCTCCTGTCTCAGCCTCCCAAATGCTGGGATGACAAGCGTGCGCCACCACGCCTGGCTTTTATTCTTTATTTCGAAACAGGGTTTTACTGAGTTGCAAAGGGCCTCACTAAGTAACTGAGGGTGGCCGCAAACTGCGATTCTCCTATCTCAGCCTTCTGAATGCTGGGATTACCAGCATGTGCCACCACATCTGGCTTGAGAATTTTTTTTAAAAGTACTATTTTCAATACAACCTGCGAAGGGTACATACTATCATATTTTGTCACTGTTAATATTGACCTTGACCACCTGGTCAAGGTAGTATTTTCCAGATTCCTCCACAACAAAGTCACCCCCTTACAGTATTGTATCCTTTGGGAAAAAGTCACTATTCACGGTTACCAGCCTCTTTCCCCTTCAAGACTGTGCATCAGTGTAAATTATTTAGAATTCTTCTGTACCAGGGATTTCTCTCTTCTCCCATTCATTTGTTTAATTATTTGTTTATATTAGTAAGGATGCCTTGTATAATTTAAAAAAAAATTTGTGTGGTACTGGGGATGGAACCCAAGGGCCTCTGAACTACGCATTTTATTTGGAAACAGGGTCTCACTAAATTGCTGAGAGCCTCACTAAGTAGCTGAGGCTGGCTTCAAACCTGTGCCGTCCTCCCGTCTCAGCCTCCCAAGTACTGGGATTATGAGCGTGCGCCACCACGCCCCGCTGAGAGGAGGATTTGAAGGCACTCAGGTAACGTCTGTGTTTTTCTGGGGCCGAGGCGTGACTTCTGGCCCTTGGGGTGCAAATCGGCCTTTCCGTAATCTGCTCAGAGCCAGCCCCATGCTGGTTTTTGCAGTTAAGCCTAACGTTATGGTTTTATTTTCTTCACTTGGCTTTGTGTACATGTGTGAGTGTAACCAAAACCTATTTTTAAAATGAAGGAAGCAGGCCCAGAACACAGAAGAGCGAGCCGCCGACCCTCTCCAAGGCCAAGAAGACGCTTGTCAAACATTCCAGGAGGCGCGCCGGGTCCCTGGGCTCCCTCTGTGTCTGCGGCTCCCGGCTGTAGGAAGCTGCCAAAGTGCTTGGTGGGCCAGCTGGAGCTCTCAGCCCCCGCGCTGCAGAAGACGAACCTCAGAGGTCAATCCTCTATCTCTGCACGTCTAGCAAACGATGCAGTGGCTTTGCACTGAGAAGAGGGGTCTTCCTGGCTTGCAGTTCTTTTACTCTTAGGGGTTTGCTGGAATGGGTCTGGGCAGCATTGACCACAGGGTCATGTCCCCCCCGGAAGAGCCCTCCCCCATCCCCTTCTGGTTCATAAGTGGACTGCCTCCCCAAGAACACCTGCACAGGACTATGGGGGGTCTTTGTAACTTATGCATTATGGCGTTTGTTTTTCTTGGTGTGTTTTTTATACTGAAAGATATCAGTTAGGAGCATGTTTTTTTTGTCAACTTCCAGAGACAGGAGAGAAAACTAATTTCATTAAATGAGGAGGAAGAGAAGGAGGAGGAGGAGGAAGAGAAGAAGGAGGAAAAGGAGGAGGAGGAGGAGGAGGGGGAGGAAGAGAAGAAGAAGAAAAAGGAGGAGGAGGAGGAGGAAGAGAAGAAGGAGAAAAAGGAGGAGGAGGAGGAGGAGGGGGAGGAAGAGAAGAAGAAGAAAAAGGAGGAGGAGGAGGAGGAAGAGAAGAAGGAGAAAAAGGAGGAGGAGGAGGAGGAGAAATAAAAGTAACAATAATGAAAAAGATAAATGAGGGCCTAAATTTATGTTCTGACTCCTGATTCTCTTGGGAAAAAAAAAAAAAAAGCCCAGCCCTAGTTTCGCTGCATTCCTCCTTCAGTGGAGAGGTCTTGTTTGGGTTTCCCTTTCTGTGGGGACTGGCACAGGTCTGGAGCTGCCGAGGTCTTTTGCGGATGAGGGGCAGTTTGTGGCAGTCTGCCCTTAATCCGGTTTGGCCTCACATATGCCTTTGGGATCCTTGGCTGCTTCTTTTTTTAAAAAATGGAACTATTGTTTTCTCCCTAAAGTGTTCTGGAATACTCTCCCAAGACGTCTTTCTCCCACTACAGATGCAGATGTCTTGTCCTCCCATGCCCTGGAGGGGGGGGCTCATTTCTGCCTTGGGCCTCCTGTGCCCCTGAATGGCTATAGAGGAGGGGTTGTGAAGAAGCCCTGAGCTCCTGCCTCAGAGGGCTCTTAATAGTCGGAAATTAACAACTAGAGGGCCAGGCGTGGTGGCGCATGCTTGTAATCCCTGTGCTTGGGAGGCTGAGACAGGAGGATCGCACAGGTTCGAAGCCAGCCTCAGCTACTGAGTGAGGCTCTCAGCAACTTAGTGAGACCCTGTTTCCAAATAAAATATAAAATAGGTCTGGGAGTATAGCCCAAAGGTAGAAAGCCTCTGGGTTCCATCCCTGGCAACACACACACACACACACACACACACACACACACACACACACACACCAACTAGAGGGCAGAGAGTAGCAAGGTAAATGGTGACTCCTGGGTTAGCCCAGGAGACCTGGCTTCTAGGACATGGACCCGTTTTTAGCCTCAACCAAGTTCCGTCTTTATCTGGGCTTTGGCTTCCTTCTCTTCATTAGGTTGGGTCACACCAAGTGGCCCCCAGATGTATGAACTTCACTATATTCTCAGCTATATTTGTTGTTTTCCAAATAATTGGAGGGTCAGTTTCTTTGACTACAGCTAGAGAAGAACCCTGAGTTGGATGCCCACAGGGTGATCTTTTTTTTCCTTTGATTTATGGTTTTGTTTTCTTACTGTTATTTTCATTCATGGCTTACAGAAGTAATAAGGGCATGTAGGAAAAGTTCAGGCAGAACAGGAAACGGAGATCTCCTGTCATCCCTCACACTCAGTCTCCTCTCCAGAGCTCCCATGCGTATCAGTTTGGATTTCTAGAAGGATTTAGAGAGGGTTGTGGGGTATGTATCATGTATTTCTCCTTTTCCAACCACAGATAGTACCGTGCTTGAACATGGGGTTCTGTTCTTTGCAGTTCTGCTCCTGTGGCCAGTGTTCACTAGAGATTATTTTGTAGAAGCGCCCGTCAAACTCTTCCATTTATTGGACCAATTTTATTGCGTGTCTGGGAACGGGCAAGCTGTGATCTGTCATTGGTGGCCATTGAGACCATTTTTAGTCTCCTGCTATTATTAATGAGGCTGTGGTGAGTAGCCTCATGTTCCGTGATGAGCACGCTCTGCTGGTGCGTGCTTGACTTTGAAAACAAAGCCATTGTCTAAGCCCCTCTCTTTCCCAGACTCTGCAGCTAATGACAAGAAATGTTTAGTCTAAATGGTCAAATCTAAATTAAGTGGAAGAATCCAGAAGTTTTACCCTTGCTTCCTACAAATGTCTCTCCTTAGGGCCAGTGTTTTGAAGATCAACAGGGTGTGGTTTGGGAAGAGTGCCTCTCAAAGTCTATACTCCCCCAGAAAAGGAATCAGACAGTAATAAAATCTGCCCAGAGTTTCTGGTTGATGTGTGAAGCAGAGGAACAGAGAGAGCCCTCCCTTCCTTCTTCCCTTCTCTCTCTCTCTCTCTCTCTCTCTCTCTCTCTCTCTCTATATATATATATATATATATATATATATATATATATATATATATATCTCTATCTCTATCTCCTTTCTCTCTCTCTCTCTCTCTCTCTCTCTCTCTCTCTCTCCTTTCTTTTCTTTCTTTCTTTCTTTCTTCTTTATTTGTGGTACTGGGATTGAGCCCAGAGTCATTCACCTCTGAGGTATATTCCCAGCTTTATTTTATTTTTTTTATTTTGAAACAAGGTCTTGCTAGATTGCTGAGAGTCTGTCTCACTAAGCCACTGAAGCTGGCCTTAAACCTGTAATCCTCCTGTCTCAGCCTCCCAAGTACTGTGATTACAGATAAGCATCACTGTGCCACCTACAGAGCATATTCTTGTGAGTAACCAGGATAGTGTTTTGAAAGGACAAGGACTGTCTACTAAGTTTTTGTTTTTTGTTTTTGGTGTGTGTGTTTGTGTGTGTGTGTGTGTGTGTGTGTGTGTGTGTGTGTGTGTTACTAGGGATTGAACTCAGTGGCACTCTACCTCCGAGCTACACCCCCAGCCCCATTTTATTTTTATTTTGATGCAGGGTCTCACTAGGTTGATGAGAGTCTCACTACTTTCTGAGGCTGTTCTTGAACCTATGATCCTCCTGTCTCAGCCTCCCAAGTACTGGGATTATAGGCACGCACCATCATGCCTGGCTTGACATGGTGTTTTATGAATTAAATCCAGTGCATATCTGGACTTTGTCTTCCTCAAATCCGTGTGTAAGGGATGATTTCCTGGTGAACTATGTGTGCAAAGCTCCTGACTTCCTAGCCCTGGCCTTTGAGCAGAGTCCAGAACAATGCTCTAGCAAGCTCAACAGGAGAAATACGATTTCAGGGATTCTAGCCTCAATATTCTTTCTCTTTTTGAATTAAGAGTAGGAGAAATGACCGACTGGTTTGATTTACTCATGATCATGATTCGCAGATTCAGTGTGAGCGCTCCCTGTGCGCTACACAAACATTTAATGCATAGACGATGAGGCTACTTTAAAACTCACATAGGCCGGGCGTGGTGGCGCACGCTTGTAATCCCCGCGCTTGGGAGGCGGAGACAGGAGGATCGCGCAGGTTCGAAGCCAGCCGTGCACTGGCTTAGGAGACCCTGTTTCCAAATAAAAATGTAAAAATAGGTCTGGGAGTGTAGCCCCGAGGTAGAAGGGCTTCCAGGAACCCCAGTACCACCAAAAAAAAAAAAAAAAAAAAAAAAAAACACTTAGGAAAATGGAGTTATAGGATATAATATTCATAGCAAATTGAAGATTTAGGATATTTAACTTTGGGGGATATAGCTCACTGCTCGAAGTATGGGCTTTAGGAGCATGGGCCTGGCTTCAATTACCAGCACCATAAATAAATAAATAAAAAATAAATAAATAAATAAAAGCCGGGCGTGGTGGCGCACACTTGTAATCCTTGCGCTTGGGAGGCTGAGACAGGAGGATCTTGCAGCTTCGAAGCCAGCCTCAGCAACTTAGTGAAGCCCTGTTTCGAAATAAAATACAAAAAATAGGTCTGGGAGTATAGCTCGGAGGTAGAAAGCCTCTGGGTTCCACCCTCAGTACCGCTAAATAAATAAATAAATAAATAAATACATTCATACATACATACATACAATGTTTAACTTTTGGACTTTAATTAAAAACATGTCAATTTATTTTGTGGTACTCTTTTTTGGTGGGATTGAACCAATGGGCATTCTACCTCTGAGGTACACTCCCTTCCTTCCTTCCTTCCTTCCTTTCTTCCTTTCTTTCTTTCTTTCTTTGGTGGTACTGGGGTTCCTGGAAACCCTTCTACTTCCGGACTACACTCCCAGACCTATTTTTATACTTTTTATTTGGAAACAGGGTCTCTTAAGCCAGCGCGGCTGGCTTCGAACCTGCATGATCCTCCTGTCTCCGACTCCCAAGCTCAGGGATTACAAGCGTGCACCACCACGCCTGGCTTCTTTATATTTTTTAAAACAGGGTCTCACTAAGTTGCTAAGACTGGCCTCAAACTTTCAATCTTCTTGTCTCAGTCTCCTAAGTAGTAGGGTTACAGGCATGCACCACCATACCGAGCAAAATGCGTCAATATTTTATCTGTGTGTGGGGGGGGGAAGGGGAGAGGGAGAGGGAAGAGAGAGAGATACTGGAGATTGAGCCCAGGGACACTCTACCTCTAAGCTATACCCCCAGCCATATTTTGTTTCTTATTTTGAAACAGTCTCACTTAGTTGCAGAGGGCATCTCTAAGTTGCTAAGGCTGGCCGCGAACCTACGGGCCTCCAGTCTCAGCCTCCCAAGTAC